>NC_081558.1:112967429-113171148 GCF_022355385.1 Mustela nigripes
TGCCAGAGGGTGAGATAGAGAGAGAGAGCACAAGCATGGGGAGTGTCAGGCAGTAGGAGAAATAGGCTCCCCGCTGAGCAAGAGCCTGACATGGGACTCGATCCCAGCATCCTGGGATCATGATCGGAGCCAAAAACAGACACTTAACTGACTGAGCCACCCTGGCGTCCCCATTTATTATAAACTTTAAACCAAGGTGGATTTTTCCCCCTATGTATCTTTGATCAGTTGTCATCTGAACATGTGAGTTTTTTTTAATTTAAATTCAATTAGGCAACCTATAGTACATCATTAGTTTTTGGTGTAATGTTCAATGATTCATTAGTTGCGAATAACATATTAACATTTCCAGTGACACCATCCCATTATTTCTTGTGCTATCCTATTTTATGTTTAAACAAAACTTCTGGTTACTGGAAAGTTTTTTTAAAAGTCCAAATTTGCATTCTTATAGCTTTCACCACTGGTGTAATTTCAGCCCAGTAGAGAATAAAGAATAAGTTATTTCTTTTAAAAAAAATTCTTTATTTTTTATTAACATATAATGTATTATATAATGTATTATATAATGTATTATTTGTATATACAGGTCTGTGAATTGTCAGGGTTACACACTTCACAGCATTCACCATAGCACATACCCTCCCCAATGTCCATAACCCAGCTACCCTCTCCATATACCCCTCCCCCCACAGCCCTCAGTTTGTTTTGTGAGATTGAGAGTCTCTTATGGTTTGTCTCCCTCCAGATCCCATCTTGTTTCATTTTTTCCTTCCGTACCTCCCAAAGTCCTCACGTTGCCTCTCAAATTCTTCATATCAGGGAGATCATATGATAATTGTCTTTCTCTGATTGACTTAATTCGCTCAGGATAATACCCTCTAGTTCCATCCACGTTGTTGCAAAAGGCAAGATTTCATTTCTTTTGATGGCTGCATAGTAGAATAAGTTATTTCTATCTTCTGATAGAATTTTGAAATATTTTTGAACTTTGAAATATTTCAAGACAATTATCATGTGAATGGGGTAATGTTTAAAAATACAAAGCCTGTGAAATTATCAGTCCTCACTGTATCCTTCCGTCACACATTCATCTACCTCCTTGCAGCTCCAGAAATCAGTTTCCTCTGTAACCCTTCTGCTATTATAGACCTGGGGGAGAGAAAATGTTCTTCCCAAAAGAATATGACTTATGGAAAATCTCTGCTGCAGTAGAAGGGGATGAAATCCTTCTTCCGGTCTGATAGAATATGGGACAAAAGAGAGAGGGCAGTAAGTGATAACATTCACATGTGATATCACACACACACACACACACACACACACACACATTGATTTTCTGCTGAAATCTGTGTGTGTGCATGAATATGTGCATGGTTGGGAGGGGGCTAGGTAGGTTGAGAGAAATGGGGAAAAAAAGTGCCAAAAAAGCAGAGGAGGCTTATGCCCCATCACTCGTTTGGGATCCAGGAAAGAAACTGCTATTCCCTGTAGCCCCAGACTGGTATGTGGAAGTTGCAGAATACAGAGTTGTTAGGCAGAGAGAGGGCCTGGGTTAGCACTCCTGCCTCTCTTCTGGTCCCTGTGAAATATGAAGGGAACCAGAAATTCCTCAGACAGATGAACCATCTCTGCCGTAGAGGCTTTGGAGTGGACTGTCAAGGCCAGATGGAGGCCCTGTGTGCAGCTCAGAGGGGTCTACAGCCTTAGCGATTGTGGAGGTGGAACCAAGCCAGTGAAGGAAAACTATCAGGGCCAAGACACTAACAAAGAAATTGCCAGTGACAGACTGTAAGCAGCAGGTGCCATCAGAGCACCCAGCAACAAAGAGACAAGGGATGTCACCATGGAGACAAGAGAGGACTCACAGTACCTACACAGGCTGATTGGAGACCCCTTTTCTCCCACTGCCATGAGGTCACAAAAGCCCTGAGTCTACTACTTTGAGAATCTAATGAAAGTTAAAAGACCTTTTGTCCAGCCAGAAAAATGTTCACATGCACTAAATTTTGCATACAGTTTCAGGGTTCACAAGCCATGGACTTTAACTTAATATCCCTTTCTCAGAATCAGTTAAAGAAGCATATAAAAGAGAAGAGGGGCTTACTTTGGTATACTTATTGATTTTAGTGAAATAGTGATCACTATATTGTGCTCTATAAGTCATCTGTTTAAGATTCCATTTAAGAGTTCTGCTGAAGATTGAAGTCAAACTTTACTGACTTAATGTTTTTGGAATTTACCCCTCCCCCCCAAATTTTAGAAATAAGGAAAATGTTTGTGCTTTCATCAGATACTCCTTTCCTCCATGATTCGTGACTATTACTAACTCTGGTTCTGAAATTACATCTGCAGACTCATTTGTTAACCTTTGATGAAAATCATTCAGGCTTAGAGATGTAAAATCTCTTAAATTAGTTGGGTGTCTTTTTCCTCTTTCCTTATATTTGTTGGTATTCAATTCTTTTGGTCATTTTTGCTTATCTCCGCTCAGCTTAATTATTCTGCCTAATGGAAAAGACAAAAATCTCTTTGCCTTCCAAAAGACACGTGAAAAAGTGCTCCACATCACTTGGCATCCGGGAAATACAAATAAAAACCACAATGAGATACCACCTCACACCAGTCAGAATGGCTAAAATCAGGAAACAACAGATATTGGCGAGGATGCGGAGAAAGGGGAACCCTCCTACACTGTTGGTGGGAATGCAAGCTGGTGCAGCCGCTCTGGAAAACAGCATGGAGGTTTCTCAAAAAGTTGAAAACAGAGCTACCCTATGACCCATCAATTCAACTACTGAGTATTTATCCTAAAGACACAAATGTAGTGATCCGAAAGGGTGCATGCACCTGAATGTTTATAGCAGCACTGTCCACAATAGCCAAACAATGGAAAGAACCTAGATGTCCATCAACAGATGAATGGATAAAGAAGAGGTGGTAAATATATATATAGGAATATTATGCAGTCATCAAAAGAAATGAAACCTTGCCATTTGCAATGATGTGGATGGAACTATAGGGTATTACGCTGAGTAATACTGTCAATTGATTGACTGAGTGAAATAAGTCAATCAGAGAAAGACAATTATCTTATGATCTCCCTGATATGAGGAATTTGAGAGGCAGGGTGGGGGGGGGTTGGGGGTAGGGAAGGAAAAAATGAAACAAGATGGGGGATCCGGAGGGAGACAAACCATAAGAGACTCTTTTTTATTATTTTTTTAAAGATTATTTATTTATTTATTTGACAGAGAGAGATTACATGTAGGCAGAGAGGCAGGCAGAGAGAGAGGAGGAAGCAGGCTCCCTGCTGAGCAGATAGCCCGATGTGGGACTCGATCCCAGAACTCTGGGATCATGACCTGAGCTGAAGGCAGTGGTTTAACCCACTGAGCCACCCAGGCGCCCCCATAAGAGACTCTTAATCTCACAAAACAAACTTAGGGTTACTGGGGGTAGGGGGCGTATGGAGACAGTGGTTGGGTTATGGACATTGGGGAGGGTATGTGCTATGGTGAGTGCTGTGAAGTGTGTAAACCTGGTGATTCACAGACCTGTACCCCTAGGGCAAATAATACATTATATGTTAATAAAAATAATTAATAAAATAAAATCTCATCTCTTCCCCACGGATGACTCTTACTCATGTATGTATTCTATTCTGAATATATCAAGACATTATGGCAGGAAGAGTATCGACCTTAGAATCAGAAAACATAGATTCAAATCCTGGCTCCATTACATACTAACTGTTTAAATCTGGGGAAAGCTCTTAAATTCTGAGTATTTGATCTCATCGCCAAATGGGGATAATAATACCTCCATTATAGGTTTTTGGATGGTGATTAAAGAGCTGGCGTTTGAAAAGTTAGTTCAGTGCTAGGCATTTTTCATAGGCACTGAGTAAATACTCTCCTTCCTCATTTCAGCATTATTCTCAAGCACTCACTTATTCTGGCCATTAGCCTCCCTTTACTTTTCTTACAAGTTCATGCTACCCTTTTGTTTTTGTTCTTGTTTCTGAGTCCCTTCTTCTCTTGTTTGCGTAAATCCACTGGAGTATTTACTCTGTACTGGGGGCGCAGTGCTCAGAGTCCAAGAGATTCCTAGTAGCCTATTAAATGGTTGAGATTTGGGGGGGTGGCTGGGTGGCTCAGTCAGTTAAGTTCTCAGTCAGAACTCAGTCTGCCTTTAGCCAAGGTCATAATCCCCAGGTCCTTGGGATCCAGCCCCAGGTTAGGCTCCCTGCTCAGTGGGGAGTCTGCTTCTCCCTCTACCTCTCCCCACCTCCAGCTTTTGCTTTCTCTCTCTCTCTCTCACATAAATAAAATATTTTTTAAAATAAAATAAATGGTTGAGATTTGGGAAAAAGTTATTGGCCCCAAATATAAAAAGAAAATCGAAAAATCAAGATTAATACATATTTAATTAAATGTCTAATAACCTGAACATCATCAGGTAGCCTATTCCACTCTTACATTGTTATAAATAGCCCCACAGATCTTTATCCACAATTCTGAAAGTTCTGATAATAAAAATTTGGGGGGGGCAGTTTAGGGTGAACTGATTTGGCAGCACAACTAACCTGAACAAACATGTAGCTGTTTATGATCTGTATTTATTCCTCTTAGTGTGACTATTCATACATCTTTTTTTTTCCTGCAGAAATAGAACTGTGTTTGATTATGAATACTGTCCCAAGCCCCCGTGGAAGCATTATGTAGTATATGGTATATGCAATCTATTATTTTAAATCTGAAAAGTTTTTAATTCTGACAGCATATCTACCCAAGGGAATTAGATCAAGAGGTTCGTTCTTGAGTAAATAATATGTGAGATAGGAGTAAGTTTTCATATGTTTACTATAAAGTGTGTGTGTATGTGTGTGTGTGTGATTCCAACATTAAGTGAGATGCTGTAAGTCTCTCTCAGTGGGTGGGAGGGAGAGCGAGAGAGTGAGTAGGAGCATGTGCGAGGATGGACAGTACCCTTAAGAAAACCACACTTAAAAAAAAAAAAAGATTTTATTTATTTATCTGAGAGAGAGAGAGCCAGAGAGACCATGAGTGAAGGTGGGTGGGTGGGGGTGGGTAGAAGGAGAAACAGGCTCCCTGCTGAGCAGGGAGCCAGACCTGCAGGCTGGATCTCGGGACCCTGAGATTATGACCTGAGCTGAAGGCAGCCCCTTAACCGACTGAGCCACACAGGTGCCCCTAGAATATTCTTTTTTTTTTTCCCCAGAATATTCTTAATAATAGTACCTACCACTCTAAGTTATCATGGTGATTAAATAAGATAAGCTTATGAAGCATTTAGCACAATTCCTAGCACAAGGTAAGCAGTAAATTATGATTAGCTATAGAAAGAAGTTTGTGCTTCAGTGGAAAACTACATTACCTATAGCACACCCTTCAGGGCTCTCTGATTCTAGCCATGTTTCTTGTCTTTCAGTGATTTTGCGACTCTTGAAAGTTGTTAAGTAGCTGATAGATAGGTGAACTTTGTCCTGTTAGAGATGCAGTTAACTTCCTCCCTATGGAAATATCAGTTTTGTCTCTATTTGCAATTCATCTCAACGTTCCTTTATTCCATATAAATATGTGTTCTTTTGACTTTTCCTTTGAACTAGTTATTACATCTGCTTGGTTCCCTCATATCATATGAGGAAAATAAAAATCTTAACACATATTCATTTTTATAACCGTGAGATTCATGATTTTGTATATTTCTGAAATTATCTTTTAACAGTTTTGGAAGTTCCACCAAGATGCCCGATGGAGTCCCCTGACAGAACCAGGTAGCATTCATCAATCTCACCAGTGGTGTAAACCTGGGCACATCTTTTTTTGGCTTCCAGAGGTGAATGCAAAGAGGCAGTAAGACTTTGGTGACTCTCTGTTTTTCCAAATTTTAATTTTGTTTTCTACTCATTTTGTTTTCAGTTTGTTTTATCTGATAAATTATTCCTTACTGGAAATCTGGCTTAATGGTCTGACAATTTGATGATTTCTGTAGATGGGTTAATGGGGAGTAGACAGCTTGTCCTGTTGGCTGAAAAGTGTCAGACTGGTTTACTTATCTTTTCTGTTTATATGTTTGTTTATTTTGAGTTCTGATCAATTTTCAATGAATTTATATCCACTGTGGACAGAACAAGTCTTTTATATGGACCATGGATTTTTGTAATTTTGTGTCTACTCTTAACCTATGGCTGAGATTTTAAAATATAAGCTCAAAGTTCTATTTGCGCTTATTTGTCTGCCATTATGTCTATAGTTCAGAAACGTTTTTACCTCTCATTGTATGAAAGTGAAATATTTTCTATCTCTAGATGACATTACTAAATTTGATTATAAGGCCTCTGTAAGGATCTCTGTTCTGATTATTTTGTAGAAATAAGAACAGATATAAACCGAATATTCCTCATTTCAGAAAATAAGGAAGTATGTCAGCTTGAAGATGATTGGTAAGAGGCTTAGGTAACGTAAAGCTTTGGACTGACACTAAATTGAGTTAATGGATATTTATTGGATGTTCAGACCATTTCTAATCTGAAATACTCATTGCTAAACATCATTTTAAGTGTATATATTTTTGCTTCTTCGTTTTTGTTTTGTAATAACAGCTGACATGTATTGAGTACATAGTTCTATAACATTTATGAGAATTACTTCATTCAATCCTCAAAACAACCTTCTGAAACTGGAACTATTAGTCTTCTACTTTTTAACTTGCCCAAGGTCACCTAGTTAGTAAGAAGCAGAGTTGGAAGGTGAACCCAGGTAGTCTGACTCTAGAGAATGTGATCTTAAACATAAAGCTGGATTCTCTTTGGGCAGTCCTACCATTGGCTAGGCTCTTGAAACCCCTTTGTAAGTTTCTCCCCTTGTTTGTTATGATAGGCCATATATTTGTTTTTGTTTGTTTGTTTGTTTTTATTGAGGAATATCTGACATATGACACTGTATTAGTTTCAGGTATATAAAATAATGATTTGATATTTGATATACTGCAAAATGATCACCACCATAAGTCTAGTTAACATGTTACCATACACAGTTATAAATTTTTTTTCTTGTAATGAGAACTTTAAAGATCTATCCTCCGAGCAACTTTCAAATATGCAGTACAGTATTACTAACTGTAGTGACCATGCTGTACATTACATCCCCATGACTTATTTATTTTATAACTGGAAGGTTTTGCCTTTTGACCCCCTTCACCCATTTCACACTCCCTTGCTTCTTACTTTATATGCTATGAAGGCAATATAAGCGTGTTCATTTTTTCCACTTCGGGAAGTTACAAAGTCAGTGATGCCTATGGCTATAGAATGCTGGGTTATGAGCTGTGCTAATCTGATAAAATGCTGAGGTGGGACATTGCACAGTCATGCCCTCCCATTCTCACAGTGTGAGAAAGAAATAAGAAGCAGCCTCTGATGTCCAGAAGTAATCTAACACTCACAGGCCATCTGTTCATTTTTTTTTTTTAAGATTTTATTTATTTATCAGAGAGGGGGGGGGTGGAGAGAGCAAGCACAGGCAGACAGAATGGCAGGCAGAGGCAGAGTAAGCAGGCTCCCTGCCGAGCAAGGAGCCCGATGTGGGACTCGATCCCAGGATGCTGGGATCATGACCTGAGCCGAAGGCAGCTGCTTAACCAACTGAGCCACCCAGGCGTCCCCATCTGTTCATTTTAAACCATCTTACGGAATACCAACCTCAGACATGATTATTCTGAGACCAAGATAGAAGAGACAAAACAAGGCTGCTTCATAATTTTGTCTACTCACATATAAGATACCTATATAAAACCACAAAATACCAAATAAAACTCCTCTCTTGCTAAATGAATGGCTATTATTTCTTATGCAATCATTCCTTTGATTTCTGACAGTATTCAATTTTGAACAGATCCTTGCTTCTTTATACTCTCCCAAACCACCCAAGGGAAGACCAAATCCTGTAACAGTTTCTTTTTAATTATGTTTCTTTGAGAGAATCCCATGATTACCTATGATTTTTGTTCTTCCTTGTTGCAATGAGTAGTAAAGGCGGCTTGTTTAACTGCATGTATGTTTTTGCTGGTCTTTGGCAGAAGGGTCTTGGCAAATGGAGTGGTCATTTTCCCCACATTCTTGGCACTGCCATATCCTCAACTACTACTTTCTTCTTTGTTGGTCTAGAGAAAGTCCAAACAATTGAGCATCAAAACAAATATTGATAATAGTGGATTTAACTCTTCAAAAGACATAAGGACCCATGAATATGTTCTGATATAAATGAGTAAAATAAAAGGGAAATGTCTACTTTACATTAGAGTGCCAATGAATAAGCATTAAAGAATTGATAGAACTAGAAAATAATGATTTTGTAAAGATCCTTAAATATGTAATTCATACAAGAATCATTCTGATGAGGAACGGGGCAATTACACAGTCTCAAAGCATCTTTCTGCAGAATGCTTATTAATTACCTATTAATTAACAAGCATGCCATACTTGCTCATTATCTTTAACTACTAATTAACTACTAATTTAATTAACTACTAATCAACTAATTCATTTAACTACTAGTTAACATTTATATCATCAGTAAAGGGACATATTGGCATTGTGCACTTCCTTGACATGCTGAGAAGAACCCAGCATCACTTCTGGGGTATTTCTGCAAAAAATGCATAAATTATAAGTAAATGTTAGACAAATACAGGTTGAGGGACAATCCTCAAAAAATAACTGGCAGTACTCTTCACAAAAGTCAAGATCAAGAAGACAAGGAGATTGAGAAACTGATCCAGATTGAAGGAGACTGAAGCTAAATGCAGGTATTTCTTTTATTTTTTTTCTTTTTTTTTTAAGATTGTATTTATTTATTTGACAGAGAGAGATCACAAGCAGGCAGAGAGAGAGAGAAGGATGCAGGCTCCCCGCTGAGCAGAGAGCCTGATGCAGGGCTCGATCCCAGGACCCTGAGATCATGACCCGAGCCGAAGGCAGTGGCTTAACCCACTGAGCCACCCAGGCACCCCAAAATGCAGGTATTTCTGGGCTTAATCCTGCATCTATAAAAGACATCATTGGGACAAACGCAAAATTTGAATAGGTCTTATAGATTAGATGGTAATCTTGGATTGATGTTAATTTTCTGATGTTGATGGTTATACTGTGATTGTATAGTAGAGTGTCCTCGTTTTTAGGAAATATGCACTGAAATATTCAGGGTTAATGTGTCATCAATTCTGCAACTGTTTCTTAGAAGTATACACAACTGAGGAATCCCAGTGAAGGGTACACAGGAGCTCTTTATTTAACCACATATTTAATTTGAGGTTTTATTTATTTATATGTTAATAATAAAAAATAATAATTTAAAATATTATTATTTGAGGTATTATTTTTATTTTAATTTAATCTCATTTTTTTAAGAGGAAGAAAGGGAGAAAAAGCAAAAATAAGTCTAAAGTTTCTGCATGTGTCCTCTTTCCTTTAAGCCAGAACTGAGTCATGGGGTATTGGCCTCCAGGAGAAGGCAGCAGATCACTTGGTTAAGTGGTTGGAGACTTTGGTCACAATTTCAGTTATTATTTCTTTTTAATATTAGCAGCTGGTCACATTTTTACTTGTTAAATTTGTATCTAGCCTCTTCTGTGCTTCAACTGGGGATTCATATCACTGATCTATGTAGTTTAATTAATATACAGATATTTAGGATTTACTTGAGACTTACTGAATCTCTTGACATTCTTGATATGTTCTTGGTGTATTCTTAAAAAAATCTTGGTATATATGTGATATATAAAGTCAGGATTATTATATGTTATGTCTCAATATCTTTTCTTTTTTCTTTTTAAAGATTTTGTTTATTTGACACACACACACACACACACACACAGAGCACACAAGGAGGGGGAGTGGCAGGTAGAGAGAAACAGGCTGCCAGCTGAGCAGGGAATCCTGATACAAGACTCGATCCCAGGACCCCAGGATCATGACCTGAGCCAAAGACAGACACTTAACCTATTGAGTCACCCAGATGCCCTTAGATTGACTTTATTATCTTGTTTTGCCTGCCAGAGAAATAACCCAATTTCCTTATCATTTTGCATAATTCTTGTAATGAATCCTTATCTGCGCTTTCATTTTTTAAAGTTATCAGTAATAAGCTAGTAGACTAACTACAACCATTTAAAATTTTTTGTCATATACAGGGGCTAAGTTGTTTAAGTGAACAACTCTTGTTGTTTTAAGTTGTTTAAGTTGTCTAAGTTGGTTAAGTGAACAACTCTTGATCTCAGCTCAGGTCTTCACCTCAGGGTCAAGAGTTTGAGCTGCATGTTGGGCTCCACACTGGGTATGGAGCCTACTTTAAAAAAATGGCTAAGATGGTATATTTAGGGCACCTGGGTGGCTCAGTTGGTTAGTTTCTGACTCTTGATTTCAGCTTAGGTCATGATCTCAAGGTGGGATCAAGCCCTGTGGCAGGCAGGCCCTGTGCTGGATGTGGAGCCTGCTTAAGATTCTCTCTCTCAGGGGAGCCTGGGTGGCTCAGTGGATTAAGCCGCTGCCTTCAGCTCAGGTCATGATCTCAGGGTCCTGGGATCGAGTCCTGCATCTGGCTCTCTGCTCAGCAGGGAACCTGCTTCCCTCTCTCTCTCTCTGGCTGCCTCTCTGTCTACTTGTGATTTCTCTCTGTCAAATAAATAAATTAAAAAAAAATTATCAGGTTTGTGTTTAAAAAAAAAAAAAAAGATTCTCTCTCTTTCCCTCTCTAAAAAAATTTTTGTTTGTCATATGCAGATAGTTTTTTATTTTATGCTTCCCGGAAAGCTTTTCAATCAACTATAAGCCAGAGTACTTCATTTTCCACAAAGGAATGTTCCAGAATTCTGTGGAAAAGGACTATACCAGAAGCTTTGGGGTACAGGTTTCTGATGACATTGCTTAAACAATTTTGAGACCATACTGGTGGACTGAGCCAGGATTTCTAGAACTGTAGAGAAGCCAATGTGTTCATAAGACTGCTAGCCCAAGATCCACTGAAACAAGAACTAATTACATAGGACTGATGAATTGACAAAGGGTGATTACTGTTTTTGCTTAAACTATTACTTATATTTTCATAATGTCTATTTTCTGGATATTCAAGGAAGACCCTTTTTTTTTCCTCTTAAGCTGTCTATAACTCATAACAATTTAATAATTATAACTCTGCTTTTTTTCATACTCTGCTTTTGTACACTGAAATAAAACATTTGTGAGTGATAGCTTGTTCTCTTTGCCTGAGCCCTCTAAAACTTGGAAACTTTTATTGAATATTCTTAATTTCATCACAATATAACTATCATATTTTCATGACAATATAGTTAGTGGCATAGATTCAGGAAGAATCTGTCTTTTTTACCAGGACATAATTGGAAACACTGGGTATGCAACCAAGGCCTTGCCTGGAGTGTTATATTTGAGAACGATGCTCCTTTAATCAGATATGGCCAGACATATCTAAGGAACTAGGATGACTTTATGCAGCCAATGCTTACAAACCCTTCCAGGAAAATTGGTTAGTATCTGACTTAGAAGGTTCTCAGCTTCTGGGTGGGTAAGGTCACTTTCTTGTTAGACCCAGGAATCTTAGGATATTTGGGGAACTTCAAGAAGAGACAAATTCACCGAATGGCTACCACAGCTGAATTCTGGTGTTGAGTTCTTGGTGCAACTATCTAACCTTAGAGGCTTTTAAAAGTAAATTTGAGATTTTTTGAGAAGACTTTCAGCAAAGCAAGTTTAAGAAGACCTAAGTGGCAAATTATCACTCTTATTGCACCAATGTAAATAGTGAAGTTAGAGACCAGCCTTATTTGTGACCAAGAATAATCTTCCTTTGTTCCCTGAAACAAATAATACATTATATGTTAATTTAAAAAATAAAAATAAAAAAGAATAATCTTCCTTTGAGATTATTTTGGATCAAAGTGAGGAGATTATAGGGAAAAATGTGTATTTCAATGAGGAATTATGCATTATGTCTCTCTCTGGGCTATTTATGAACTCTTTAAATTGCTGGTAACTGATGAATATTGCCAATGACAAAACCAAACAATTAAGAAGATTGATTTTATTTTAGGCTCCTGTAGCAGGGAGATCACCCAGATTCATAGAGAGTATCTTGGCAGGGTAGTGTTGCCTTAGACCTTTAATAGAGAGAAATGGACAAGTTAGAGGTGGAATGATTTACAGTTTGAACTGTTTCATAATCAGAAATCTCAGTCAATTAAATAGGATATGTTTAGCTCTGGGTCTGACTCCTTTCAGGATATAAACAGCTCTAATCTCAATTAATCGTTCATGTGACAAAGAACAGGGAGTTGGAGGATCTATGTCTTGCCTTTGCTGGTGGATTCAGGCAAAAGGGGAAAAGTGTGTTTGGTCTTGTCACAAGTAAACAAGGGAGACCACTGTAAGGCCTATGGGAGTCACGAGAAAGTGTCGTCACTTTCAGAACACAAAAGGGTGGTGGGATCTCAGAAAGGTAAGGATTAGGGAGATTTCTTAACCGTTGGTGTTTTCTGGGAACACAGGGCTCAGCTAAAATTCAACATTGTCAGTATGCAAACTCTGCCTTGTCTTTTAGAGTTCCAGTAGACTTAAAACCTCTATTTGCAACTCAGTATCTCACTCAGTATAAATCTGTGCTTCTTGACTTTTCCTTTGAACCAGTTATAACGTTTGTCTGGTTCTCTCCTAGTATATGAGTTCAATCAATTCTTCAATATGTATTCCTTTTTGTATTTGTGTAAGAGTCATGATTTTTCTTCTTTCTAAAAATTGTCTTTAAACAGTGTGACCCACATAGCTTATTCAGATTTCACCAGTTACACATGCATTCATTTGTGTGTGTGTCTGTGAACAAGCCAGTTTCTAACGGTCCCATTGAGAGGTCAGGAGATCCTGAGAACTATGCAAAGTCTGAAGGCTGGTGGTTGCTACAGTGAAGACTGACACTTAGAGGTTAAGAGTTATCAAATACAGTGAGGTGGGATGAACCCTTTGGTGGAGATCATTCTGGATTCAGAGTCTAGAGCTTAGTTTATTCAAGAATTATTATTTCTGCATTCCTTGGCAATGACCTACATGTATTAAAACATAGGGGTAAGAGTTAGACATAATTAGGTTTAAAATGGTTCTATCATTTACTTGCTGTGTGATCTCGGGGAAGGATCTTAACTTCCTTCTAACTCGTGTCCCTATCTGCAAACTGGGAATAATGTTTACACCTAACCCATAGAATTGTTGTGAGGATAAAATGAGATAATGAATGTGATAGACTTGGCATATAGAAGGTACTTGGTGGTAACACCCAGGTGGCTCGATCATTTAAGCATCTGCCTTCAGCTCAGGTCACGACCCCAGTGTCCTGGGTCAAGTCCCAAATCGTTCTCCTTGCTCAGCGGGGAGTCTGCTTCTCCCTCCACCTGCTGTTCCCCCTGATTGTGCTCATTCTCTCTCAAATAAATAAAATCTTGAAAAAAAAGAAAATTTTCTATGTCCAAAACAATGAAAGGCCTAAAATAACAATCTTTCATTCATGAAAACTGTAGAAGCCACTACATGTCTATTTTACTTCAGACCCATTAATACTCAAACAGAGTTCTTGTCCAGTGAGAACAGATAGAATAATAGTTCATCAACTTGTCAATTTCAACAGTCAGTCAATGTGCATGTTTATATGTATTCTTTGGTTTATTTGTTTTTGCAACTTTCATATTTCTTTCCATGTAACTTTTTTTTTTTTTTTTTTAAGTAGGCCCCATATCCAGTGTGGAGCCCAGTGTTGGGCCCAGTGTGGGGCTTGAACTCATGACCCTGAGATCAAGAGTCAGACACTTAACCAAATGAACCACCCAAGCACCACTCATGTAACTTTGTTTTTTAATAAAGGCAATTCACTAAGTCTATGAACATAATTCCATTTATAGGTTTTCCTGGGCCTCTTCACATTTACAAATCACCTGACAATGTGTCCAAGTTTTAGTCAGGAAAATATGGATAATGTAGTTACACTCTGTGTAGTATGCTCTTTTTTTTTTTTAATTTCTTTTCAGTGTAACAGTATTCATTGTTTTTGCACCACACCCAGTGCTCCATGTAATCCGTGCCCTCTCTAATACCCACCGCCTGGTTCCCCCAACCTCCCACCCCCCGCCCCTTCAAAACCCTCAGATTGTTTTTCAGAGTCCATAGTCTCTCATGGTTCACCTCCCCTTCCAATTTCCCTTACCTCCCTTCTCCTCTCCATCTCCCCTTGTCCTCCATGCTATTTGTTATGCTCCACAAATAGGTGAAACATATGATAATTGACTCTCTCTGCTTGACTTATTTCACTCAGCATAATCTCTTCCAGTCCCATCCATGTTGCTACAAAAGTTGGGTATTCATCCTTTCTGATGGAGGCATAATACTCCATAGTGTATATGGACCACATCTTCCTTATCCATTCGTCCGTTGAAGGGCATTTTGGTTCTTTACACAGTTTGGCGACCATTAGTGTGCTCTTCTGCCTACATCCCAAGGTAACCATCTCAGAAGGGTCTGAGTAGGGTGCCCACTAGAGGGCAGTGTGGATCTGCCAAAGGGCTGACAAACACTTTGCTTCAAGACTTCATTTCATCTTTACATATCACTAAGGACTTGTTAATTCAGGAGAGCTAAAAATGAGGCATTTGTAAACTAAAATTTGCATATTACTCAATGTCCTCCAGATTCCAATTTGGCATTCTACTATGATCCTGCAGACTGTGAGAAAGTCACAAAGCTCCTACCTGTTTCTGGAGCTTTTGCTGCTGCTGCTGCTGCTGCTGCTGCTTCTCCTTCTCCATCTTCCTCCTCTTCCTCTACTCCTCCTCCTCCTCCTTCTTCTTCTCCTTCTCTTTCTCCATCTCCTTCTTCCCCTTCCTCCTCCTCTGCCTCTTCTTCTTTTATTTATTTATGACAGAGAGAGATAGCAAGAAAGGGAACACAAGCACAGGGGAATTGAAGAGGGAGAAGCAGGCTCCCCATGGAGCAGACAGCCTGATATGGGGCTCGCTCCCAGGACCCTGGGATCATGACCTGAGCAGAAGGCAGACACTTAACTGACTGAGCCACCCAGGCGCCTCTCTGGGGCCTCAGAGGGCATCAGCAGTGGTAGAATTGCTATTCATGTTCTTTAATCAACTTCTAGCTTTTTTCATCATCTATTCAACCTCATGTGGACTGTTTGATTCTTCTCTTCAGAGTGTTATTGTGATGCATTTGCATCAAAAGTAATTTTGCTATGCATTTCAGGTGTCTATCTCACTGTTGAAGTGGATATATACATATTCCCTCAAAATCTGCTTGTGTAGTGATACTGCATTGGTGACATGGTTTCAGAGAATAGAAACTATTTAAATAACTTACAATATCAAGACAAGTGATGTAAAAGTATTACCTATATTAAACTTTATAGAACATTGTTTTATAATTAAATGGATAAACTCATGGTCTCTCATATGGTATATAGTAAGTATGTAGTAAGCAATTCTAGCAATAACTTCTCTGCAAGTTTTATGTTTCTTTTTAGTTCTATATTATCACCTGTTCTTTTTTGAGTAAGGCTATATATATGGGTGAGTAAAATAGTTTTTGAGATCAAAACCATCTCAAAGTTTCTGTTCTAAACCCTTTGAGTGGATTATAAATGTTTGCCCTCACAATCCTTAAACATTACACAATAGCATCAAAATAATCAATATGGGACCTCTCTCCAGTCTCTCACCTTGTTCATCCAAAGATCTTGGCTACCCATATCTACTTCTATAACTGTAGTGCTTGTCTATCATGTTTCATCCTGGCCTCCCCATATGAATACATCGGTACGAATCTGAGGACATATCTCATCATTCTATGATCATCTGTTTCTCAGCTGGTACAAGTGTCACTTTCTCAGAGAGCCCTTCCTAGAACATCCTATTTCTTTGTGTGTCACTCTCTGTCCTATTACCCTGTTTTATTTTCTTTGGAGTAATTATCAGCCTGTGAAATCATCAGTTTGTTACCTGAGAAGATTAGCACCTCCTATCTGTCTTGTTTATCCCCAGCTCCTAGATAAAATGTCTATGACATAAATAAGCACTTAGTAAAGATTGGATGCATGAGTGAATGAGTGCTTCACTCATTTCACTCATTCCATGGTGCTTTTCTGGGGATCAGATGACTAGATGGTCCATAGAGGCCGAGGTTCTCCCTTGAGCCTGATGGTGTGACCCATGTACATAATGTCTGAATTCCCATCTTCTTTCAAGGATCTCTGAGTTGGTCTGACTGGTGAATGTTTCATGTAGTTAGGGATGGTGGGAACTGTGTCTGATCCGAAGTCATGAGTGATTTCCAAATCATGGAAGCATGCAGAACTGACAGGCGAGTGGGGAACTGCCGTCCCTAGGTTCTGGTGAGTCATGATGGCGGAGGCAGGCCAGGGACAGACATTGAGGAAAATGAAATATATGGAGTCAGGAGTCAGAGAGTCAGGGAGTTGGCCGCAGGGAGCAGGGGAATGAGAGAACAAGCAGGAAGGAAGTGGTAGACACAGAGAACTGTGGGGTGGGGTTATGCATTTTTTGTTATTGTTAGCAAGTTTATTGAGATATACTTTACATACCATGAAATTCACCTATTTAAACTATGTAGTTCCATGGTTTTTAGTATATTTACACTTATGTAATCATCACCAGTTTAATTTTAGGACATTTTTATCATCCCTGTAAAGAAATCCTGCACCCATTAGTGTCATTCCCCATTCATCTGCCCTTTTCTGCACCAAGTCCTAGGCCACCACTAATCTTCTTTCTGTCTCTATAGATTAGTGTATTCTGGACATTTCATTCAAGTGGGATTATATAATATGTGTTCTTTTGTGACTGGCTTTTCTCTTACTTAGCATAATGTTTTCACGGTTCATCCATGTTGTAGCATGTATGAAGACTTCTTTCCTTTTTGAAGCCAAATAATTGTATTTCATTGTATGGATATAAAAAATGTTATTTATCTGTTCATCAGTTAATAGACATTTGGGTTGTTTTAGCTACTTTGAATAATGTTGCTATGATCATTTGTGTATAAGTTTTTGTGTGGACATATGTTTTCATTTCTCTTGAGCATGTACCTAGGAATGGAATTGCTGGGTTATAGGGTAACTCCATGTTCAACACTTTGAGGAGCTGCCAAATTATTTTCCAAAGCGCTTACACTATTCTTCGTCCCATTGTGGGGCTATTTCTGGTAGATGATTTTATGAGTTTGTTCTGGACACCTGAGCCATGTGAGTACCATGAGAATGAGTGTGTCGTGATTCTGCCTGGATCCTGCCGTTCAGGTACTGCTGCACATACCCCTGGGCCCCCGAGGCCCCACCTGCAGTGATCCCAGTATCCTCAGGTAGTAATGTTACCCCAGAGGTGTATTGTGATTCGTCAGTCCCAGCAAATCCTCCCTCTGTTCGTGTATTAATAATCCTCAGAGTCCAAGTTAATATGGCCTCTTCTGCTGGCTCCGCGGTTTCAATTCTGACTGC
Source organism: Mustela nigripes (assembly GCF_022355385.1). NCBI lineage: Eukaryota > Metazoa > Chordata > Mammalia > Carnivora > Mustelidae > Mustela > Mustela nigripes. The sequence goes on from NC_081558.1 coordinate 112,985,024, forward strand.
GCATTAGACTCTCATGGGGAGATTTCAAATATGCCAAAGCCAGGGTCCACATCAAAGGTTCTAATTTAACTGGTCTGGGAGAAGGCCTGGGCCGCTAGGATTATTTCAAACTCTCTTCAGGGCACCTGGGCGGCTCAGTCGGTTAAGCATCCGATTCTAGGTTTCAGCTCTGGTCATGATCTTATGGGTTGTGAGTTCAAGCCCCGTGGGAAGCCCCATGTGGAGCCCCGTGTAGGGCTCCACACGCAACAGGGAGTCTGCCTAAGGCTTCTCTCCCTCTGCCGCCCCCCCCCCCCCCCGACTCATGCATGCTCTTCTCTTTCTCTCTCTTTCTCAAATAAATAAATAAATCTTTAAAAAAAAATTTTACTCAGATGATTCCAATGGACAGACAGGATGGAGAACCACAGCTCTGCTCCCACTAGAAGAATCCTTTCTCCTATGAGCTTCACAGCAGTTTCTTTTCAATGGCACTCACCAAAACTTTAAAAACAGATTCCCCATTTAATTGCAGTTATTTAACATATATATTTTACTTGTCCAGCTGGACCACAAGCTCTTTGAGGACAGAGCTGTGTTTGATTCATCCTCAAGTGTCCATTTGTCAAGAGACATCCTTTTATAGCAGCACCTGTGCTCCTCCTGGTCCTTCTCTGGAGTAACGCATAGGCGCCAACCAGACTGCAAGTTATCATGAAGCCTTCGCGGGCCGCCCACCTAAACCTGCAATCTCCTTCTCCTCCATTTCCCAGTCTTCCTTCTGTAATTTGCTTCCTGCCCCGTCACTTAGCACATGCTCTATGTTTCACTTATTATCTTCTTTATTGTCAGTCTCCACCTGCCTTCCGTGAGGGTAGAGATTTTTGTCAGCTTGGCTCACTGCTACCCTCAGCACTCAGAAAGTGCCTTGCACATGGTAGGTGCTCAATAAATATTTATTGAAAGAAGAAATAAATATGTTAGCCTATATTTAAAAAGAGGTTTAATCCCTTTCCTCTACACCAGTGAGTTAGATTTTGTTTAGTTTTGTTTTATTTTATTTTATAAATATTTCCAGTCATTTATTATAAAGCCTTCTTTTTCTAGTAAAAGTTATATTTCTAGCATAAACATGTAAATCCTGAATTCATTAAGTTTTAGAAATATAGTCCTATTTCTTTTTGTTTGTTTGTTTTAAAAGAACACTTTGCTAACTTCTTACTTTATTTTTAAAAAATATTTTATTTATTTGACAAAGTGAGAAAGAGAGAGAGTGCGTACAAGCTGGGGGAGTAGCAGACAGAGGGAGAGGGAGAAGCAGACTCCTCACCAAGAAATGAGCCTGATATGAGCCTAAAGCCCAGGACCCTGGGATCATGACCAGGGTCTGGGATCTGCTCTGTGCAGAACTCAAGAGATATTTGCCTGACTGAGCCACCCAGACACCTCAATATAGTCATATTTCTGAGAGGGTCTGCAGAGGTTCTGTTTAAGCTGTGGAGCAGGGATCATGGCATATTTGGAACTGTGTACACAAACTGGAGCAGAGGAACGGGGTCTGGGACAGGCAGTTGAAGCTAAAGAAACCTGACCACTGGCTTGCTCTTGCACCATTAGAATTCAAGTCCTAGGCGTTCCAGAGGACAATGACTGTGATGATGGAGGAAGCCAAGAAGAGCAGGTAGAGGCGAAAGAGGAAGATGTCCATCATGTGGCTGAACTGCACCCATAGGTCAGCTAGCTGGGTGCTTGTCAGCCCCGAGCCTCCATTCATCTCTGCCTGTCTGGGTCCCAGCTCCTTCCCTACCAACTGCCCTGGCTCCTTCGGTCCTACAGAGAAGACAGAGACTCAGCCCTGAAGTGGGAAGGAGACAGGATTGGGGAAGTAGGGGACTGCAGAAGCTGGGCCCAGTGTAGAGAGTATGGGCAGTGTAGATTTTTCTTACCAGGTAGGTGAGTGGGCGTGAAGCCTGGGCCCACATTCTCCTTCCAGAGCGCAGTGGGGCTGCATTTCCTTGGGCTGGCCCAGTAGAGAAGTAGAGAGTGGAGCCACCGAGGCATGGGTGGGGGCTGGGTGGTGGCCAGGTGCAGCAGGTAGGTGATGAAGATGGTCTCCAGCAGGCTGACCACCATCAGGGACAGACACAGGGCAAAGTACTCACCTGTGTTGGGGTTGAGGAAGATGCCTGAGTGTGGCCGAGAAGAACCAGCAACCCCCCCTTTTCTCTGTCTCACATAGAGAGCCCTTCCTAAAATGACTGCTTTCTCCCTTCTGCCTTAGCTGCCTCAGCAGATCTAGCCAGTTCACCTGTCTGCCCTGCCTCCTACCCCTGCCTCCCCACGCCCCACTACTTTCCAACAGTGGGGAGGTGGGCATACTGATGAGGGGGGTGCCACTAGCGGGAAGTAGTTTATTCATCCTAAGCAGGAAGACGTTGTAGCCCAGAAGAAGTGTTATCTTGAATGGGGCACGATTATCGCTTTCTGTCGGCAGATAGAAGCTGAGGGCATCGATGGCAATCAGGAAGCCACTGGGCACCAGGAGGTTTATGACGTAGAGGCTGGGCCTGCGCCTGATGGCCACCTGCGGGGAGGAGAGAGCAGAGAACTAGGTGAGGCTAGCACTGAGGGGAGGCTGAGGGATAATTCCAGTCCCTTCCTCCCTTGGTGTCCTCAGCCCAACAGGGGCTCTTTCTGGGGCTGGGTGAGAAGCAGCTTTCACATGCCTGAGAAGACTCTGCCATACCCACTAAAGAAAACCTATGCCAGAGCTGGCAGGTTCAGAAAGGGGCCTGCTCTGGGGGACTTGGGAGAGAGGAAAGCTGTGAGGGTTGTGGCACCCAGTGGCTTTCTGGTCTTGGGACAAGATGTGAGGGGCTCTGGGATTTGGAAAGATCTGATGAGGGAGATAAGTGGGACGGACACATCTCGCAGTCTCTGGGCTTGCATAGAACATGATCTGGTCAAGAAGACTGGAGCCCACAGACATCTTTGGGGTGGCCTTGTTGATGCTCAGGAACTCCCATTCCCCTTGCGTACGGACAGTGTCACGTGAGGTGTCCACTATCTCCCACACTTCCTTTTCCATGCCCAGCAGCATGTTTTCCACTGCAGGGAGACAAACACTCATTCAACACATTGTTCAGCACCTGCTCTGTGCAGAACTCAGAGAGGTGAGCTAGAAAACTGCTTTAGCTCCCTCTCTCTGGCTGCCCGGTAACACGGCTTCCTCGCTTCTCAGTCACCTCCTTTCAATTCCTGGCTTTCTCAGAAGTCTTGTCTCCTCCTAAGTTCAACTCCTCTACCCTACCACCCACACACCCCTGACCAGCAAATCCCTTTTTAGGCAGTTAAAAAATAACCTTGCTGTGTGTGCTGTTTCATTGATCCACTGGTTGATCTCATTTTACCCCCACCATGACCCACCTGTGTAGAGGAAAGAGCTAAAGGTGAGCGTGCAGTTCTGCTGGTCAAAGGGGAAGTAGAACATGTCCAGGCTACAGATGCTGGTCACCCGCATTGGTTTGTTATACGTGATGTGACCGTTATTGGTCACATATGCAGAGAGGCCTTCTGGGGTCTGATCTACATCCATGCTACGGGGTAGAAGGGGAGAGAGACAGATGCTCTGGGTTTCACAACAGCTTAAGCTTCTCTCTTAAGGGGGGGCTTCCCAATGTTGCTTACTATGGTCACTCTGCCATCTTTTCAGCTCATCACTTTCTCATTTCTAGAAGAAATATCTTCTAGAAATGAGAGACCATTGATGAACCGTGATTATGCTCCTGTCTGAAAGAAGCTTTTGGTGGCCCCACTGAATTGGTTTGCCCTATGCCACCCTGGCCTGCTCCTTGCAGAAGGATCTCCACTCCAGCTTCTTTCCCTGGCCCTGGTACCCACGATTCTACGATGAAGATGTCTGGGAGCCACAGGTTCTCAGTTGTCACAGTGAGTTTACTGATGGCACCACATTCTTCTGGATCCCAACTGATGAATGGGTTTTTCCAGATCTAGAGCCCAGAGCACAGAGGGATGGTGATGGCTGAAGCTGGAGCTAGTTTATGTCAACATCAACCCTTCCGTTCCCTTAAATATATATACACATCTGCGTATTTTTTCCAAAATCTATGTACTATAGGCATATGATAAAATTTTAACCATTCTAGAAAGTTATAACATAAAAAGCAAGCTTCCCTCTCCTCAATTCACTCTAACTCAGCTCATATTCCCCAACTCGGTCTCCTTATTAACAATCTCTTGAGTGTCTTCTAGAAAATAAATTAATACGTATGCCAGCATTCACTTTTACTTACACAGATAAACTCATACTTTGCATATTATTATGTCTGTAACTTTTTTTTTTTAAACCTCATTTCCTTTTAAGCTCTGATGTCTCTTCTCTTCCTGGTGATAATGTCCCCCTTCTCTAGCTAACAAAGTCAGGCTGGCCTTCTACTTCCCACTCAAGGAAAATCTGAAACTGGGTGCTGAATACCTTTGGGCCTTGGAGCTTACTTAGGGGTTTTCAACAGTACTGCCCACTTCTTCCTGCAGTTTCCATCTGCATCTTCATATTTGTTTGGCAGCTGTGTGACAGAAAGCTATTTGTCATCAGCATGGGCCCTATTTTGGTTGGATTTATCTATTCCCTCAGGCACTGCCAATTTCAACAAATGTGATTTTTTGCAAACAAGCCCAGAAAAAAGGGGAATAAGAGGGAAGAGAACTAAGCTGGACTTACATACCAACTTTAACCACAGGAATGATGTCAGCAGCTGAAGCTGTTCATCCTGACAAAAAGAAGTCCTCATTCAGGATGATTGATGCCCAGAGATCAGGTCCCAGTCCAGCTCTTGCCTTTGTTTCCTACATGGTCCTGTGTGACTGTTCAGCTTTTTAGTCACAAATCTCCAAAAATGCAAGTTACATGGAAAATGTAGGGGGAGAAAAACAGCACGGGGGCCCACTGGAAATATGTTTTATCTGCCTACAGGGACAGAACTCTGGACAAATGTTCCCTGCAGAAACGTTGCTGCAGCGTTCCCTTTCCCATCTCTCCACCCCACAGGATGGACGTCTGACTCATACAGCATTTGGGGACAGATCGCTTGTCACTGGACCCATGCAAGTTTGGGCTGCCAGGGGGAAGAGTCCTTGTTCCCTACTAGCAGCCTATGCAAAGAGTGCAAGAGGCAGAACTCACCACTTCCAGGATGGCAGACAAAATGAAGGAGATGTTGACCTGAGCGGGAATGCTGTAGTTGATGACTGGACGGAAGTCCTTCTGGTTAAATATTGTCTGGAAGGCAGCAGGGTCCACCCCATGCTGGTCAAAGCCTGAGCAATTGATGGTGAAAGTGTTTGACCTTCCTGTAGAGAGGAGAGACCTGTGAGATGGGAATAGGGCTTTGTGTGTCCTAAGGGAGAAGAGTACCAAGGCTGAGGCTTGAGAGCTTCTCTGCAGAGAAAGAAATGTAGACATGGGGTGAGGCACGTGAGCCCCTCCTTCCTGGACCAAGACTTCTGAAGGCCAAGCCCTTCCTGCCAAGGCTGGGGAGCATGGGCTGGTCTGATAGGCAAATGGGGGAAGTTGATGTGGTAAGCTGAACCAGGGCTCAGACCTCTCTTCCTGTGCTTTACTCCCATATAAAGCCTACCCAAATTTGTATGCAAACAGCCTCTCTGGAGAGTCCTATTCCTTCTGTAGTCCCAACCCTGAAGTTTTGGCTTTTGTCTGACCCTACTGTTTTTTTTTCTAGCTCTATTATGACTTGTTCTCATAGTCATTGAACAAAATGTCCCTAAAATTTTGTTTCTTAATGTCCGCCTCCTGCTTTCATGTTTTCCCATTTCCTGGAAGGAGAAATGTGGGAAGAAGTCAACCTGAGTGTGACCTGAGATATGTGGGGACTTCATATTGCCCTGAATGTGAATTTATTGACTACCCAGCATGTGCTGCGCTCTGTGCCCATCTCCTGCTCAGTGGCTTCCTCTAAGATCCGTGGGGGCCAGCCTCATGGTCACCATTCTGAGAGGATCTCACTGTGCCTAGTGGAGCTGGGCAATGACATGTAGAAGCTCTTCAGGGCCCTGTCACCCGCCTCCCAACCACAGGTGATCTGTGGTGATTCCTGTAACTACAGCCCAGCAATTTCTTCTTGTGCCTCGTCCATTACTCCCCATGCCAGCTAATTCATAAGGTACACCTCCAAACCAAGGAGAAACACATTGCAGGGGAAGAAAGAGTCGTCCTTTCCCCTCTCCACCCCCTCTCTGCAAGATCTTCCTGAGTGAGGTGGGGAAAGAGCTACATTCCTGTCACCAGAACCCAAACCACCCTGTTCATAGTGACTATATCTTGGTAGAAAGGAAAGGTTGGACACCATAAAGGGGTGGCATTGGAGAGCTGGCAAATGGAAGGATTTGGTAGATACCTAGGCAGGCAAGTGGAAGAGGGGGCTGTGTGTACTGATCAGTGAAATGGGTTTTTTGTCTGTTTCCAAGGAAGCCATACCATAGATCCTACAGAGAAAGAAAATGTTTAACCCAGCTATTTTAGATGCTTTCTAGTTCTGGAGAATGAGAGGGTTTCTGGATTTTGCCCAGAACAGCATTCCCATCTTTCCTTGTTCTTGCCCCGTCATACCTGGAAGCAGAAGGCTGACAATGAGGCAGAGGAGGACTCCCCCCTCCAAAGGCCACCCCCCTTCCATCCTCCTCTTCTGGCCTCTTCTCTGGGGATTCACCAGGAGCCCCCAAACTGTTGAGCTTAAAGGAGCTCAGACCACACCTTGGTTCCTGGTTTTGAATAGTGCTCTTGACAGGTGACCCCTCCCTGGTGAGAGGCTGTGGCCAGAGGGATCAAATCAGAGTGTCCTGCTTTGTCCCTGTGCTGGTATGTCTTCCGGGTGCCAGGCAGTGGGGAAGTTAGGCCAAGACCAGGGAGAAAATCACCTGTTTAGCAGCCTTGTCTAGATGAGTGATTTTTAAATCTTGAGTTCCAAGTACCTTTCAGGGAAAATGGAGGATGTGGGAGATGGGTCAGGTAAAGCCACTGATAAAGGTCTCATCAGGTGCTTCTAGAACTAACTATGCCTCAGGGAAAGTGCATGGATCCCTCAGAAAGGGATGTGGTGGAGACACCTGCTAATTTCACAAGGCAAAAACTTGTAATTATTTTGTTGCAGACCTAAAAATGTATCTTTTTACTCACTTGTGGACATTAGGGATTATTGTCAGTAGTGAGTTAAAAATATTGAGAGAGCAGGCTTTTCTTTCATGACGTAAACCTAACCAATGGACCTCTGCCCACAGCTAGCACAGCCAGTACCGACCTGCCTCGTCCCTTGTTTGCACTACTGGGACATCTTCATAAGGTTTCCTCTCTTTGGTTTTCCCTAGTCCAATGCTTTCTTCTTTTTTTAAAGAGTGTATTTATTCATTTGAGAAAGAGAGAGAACAAGGCAGGGGGAGAGGTGGAGAGAGAAGAAGCAGACCCCCCACTGAGCTGGGAGCCAGACTTGGGGCTTGATCCTGGGACCCTGGATCATGACCTAAGCCAAAGGCGGGTGCTTAACTGACTGAGTCACCCAGGCACCCCTGCCCAGTCTAGTTCTTCATTTTGCCATCCCCCTAACTCTCTTGCTTTCTTTCCCTATGTAATGTCTCTAAAGTCCTACAGCCCTGGGGCCACGTGGGAATGTGTGAGCAAAAAAAACCACTTGGTGAGCTTTTTTTTTTTTTAAGATTTTTTAAAAATTTATTTATTTGGCAGAGATCACAAGTAGGCAGAGAGAGGGGGGGAAGCAGGCTCCCTGCTGAGCAGAGAGCCCAATGTGGGACTCGATCCCAGGACCCTGAGATCATGACCTGAGCCGAAGGCAGTGGCTTAACCCACTGAGCCACCCAGGCGCCCCACTTGGTGAGCTTTTTGAAGATAACTGCACGCCCCGCCTCCCCGACCCCTATGGAGGGGTGTATGTGTATTTAAAATCTCCCCAGATGGTTGTGATTCACACTTCATTGAAAACTTTTGGGCTGGCCTGTGTTACCATTACCACAAGCAGGATACTGATACTGATAGATAGTCAAGATAGAGAACTTTAACACCAGGATCGCTATGTTCTCCTTTTATAGCTACAACCACCTCCCTCCCTCCCTAAGCTCCTGCTGTCTGGCAGCCATTCATTTGTTCTCTGTTTCTATAATTGTGTTGTCTCAAGAATGTTATATTATAGATCAAATAGCACTGTATAAACTTTTTGAGACTGGCTTTTTTTCTCTCGTTATTTCTCGGGAGACCCATCCAGACGGCTGTGTGTATCAGGATGCATTCCTTTTTATTGCTGACTAGTATTCCGAGGTAGGAATGTACCCCAGTTTGTTCAACCACTTATCTGTTGAAGGATTTCTGAGGTTTTTAAAATTTTTTAAATTTTGTTGAGGGACTTCTGAGTTTTAAGGGAGAACACTTATTTCCTCTACTTTCCTCACAACACTTGGAAAAAAAAAAGATTTATTTATTTATTTGAGGGGGGAGGGGCAAAGGGAGGGGAAAGGGACTTTCAGGCTGACTCCCCATTGAGCATGGAGCCTGATACAGGGCTCCAACCCAGGACCCTGAGATCATGACCTGATCCGAAATCAGGGGTCGGATGCTTAACTGACTGAGCCACCCAGGTCCTCCCACAACACTTCTGATACCAAATTGTGGGTTTTCCCCCTCACACTAAGTATTTCTGAACTACCCCTTCTGGCATACCCCTTAGGTTAAGGGCTCAATTCCACAACACTGAACCCCACTTCAGGGGCCAATTGTAAGTCAGGGCCTCCTATACTTCTGACCAACTGAAAGTAAATTGGGGATCCTCACAACACCCTCCTCAGATTCAGATTTTTGCAATAACAGCTCACAGAACTCATGGAAACATTTACTTCTGTTTACTGGCTGAAAAGTTTATATTAAAGTATACAAATGAACAGCCAGGTGAAAAGGTACGCAGGGTGAGATCTGGAAGGGTTCTGAAGGCAGGAGCTTCTTCTGTCTCTGTAGAGTTCTGGCATGTAGGTGGATGTGTCACCAACCTGGAAGGTCTCCAGACTACATAGTTTAAGGATTTTTTGTGGAGGCCTCATCACATAATAATGTAATCATTTATCAATTATGATCAATTTGAACTCAATCTCTAGCCCCTCTCCCCTCCCTAGAGGATGGGGATTGGGGCAGAGAGTTCCAAGCTTCCCGTCATGCCTTGGTCTTTCTGGTGATCAGTTCCCATCCTGAAGTTATCCAGGAGCCTACCAAGAGTCACCTCATTAGAACAAAAGATGCTCTCATTACCTAGGAAATTCCAAGGGATTTATGTCAGGAACCGGGAGCAAAGACCAAATATACATTTTTTCACAGAGTTGTTTATAGTTTTTGTCTTACATATAAAGCTGTTATAAACGTCTGTCTACAGGTTTTTGTGTGAACACAAGTTTTCTGGAAATTATACTCAAAAGTGCTAGATTATATGGTATTTGCATGTACTGTTTTTAAAGAAACTGCAGCACTCTTCCAGAGTGGCAGTACCATTTAATATTCCCACCCACAATGTATGAATGATCCAGTTTCTCTGCGTTTTTTAGGGTTTAGAACTTTGGGTAAGGAAGGAGTTCTGAAAATAGGACCCTAACATCACAAACATAAAGGAAATGATTGATAAATTCAGCATTAAAAAAAATTTTAACTGGGGCACCTGGGTGGCTCAGTGGGTTAAGCCTCTGCCTTCGGCTCAGGTCATGATCCCGGGGTCCTGGGATCAAGCCCCAAGACGGGCTCTCTGCTCAGCAGGGAGCCTGTGCCTTCCTCTCTCTCTCTGCCTTCCTCTCTCTCTGCCTGCCTCTCAGTCTACTTGTGATCTCTCTCTGTCAAATAAATAAATAAAATTTTTTAAAAATTTAGCTTATTTTCATTAAAGGACAGTAAATGTGGGGCATCTGGGTGGTTCAGTTGGTTAAATGTCTGCCTTCGGCTCAGGTCATGATCCGCGAGTCCCGGAATTGAGTTCTGCCCGCATTGGACTCCCTGCTCGGCGGGGAGTCTGCTTCTCCCTTGGTCCTTCACTCTAATCGTGTTCTCTCTCACTCTCTCTTTCTCAAATAAATAAGTGAAATCTTTTTTAAAAGGACACTAAATGTGAAAAGTCAAATCATAAACTGGGAAAATACCTTTGCAACACGTAACTGACAAAAGAATAGTAGAAAATGTGTAAAACATGCCTATAAATGAGTAACAGTGACAAAAAACCCTATCAAAAAATGAACTGAATAAATGAACAGAAAACACAAACAGCCAATAAGCAACAAAAAGATATTCACATAAATACAGGGAACAAACTGCTGGTCGCCAAAGGTGGGGAGGTTTGGGCAAAATGGGTGAAGGGGAGAGGGAGGTTCAGGCTTCCAGGTATGGGATGACTAAGTCATGGGGATGAAAGGCACAGCCTAGGGAATACAGTCAATGGTACTTCATAGTGTTGTATGGTCACAGTGGTGAGCATAGCATAGCGTATAGATTTGTCAAGTCACTATGTTGTACAGGCAGAACTAATGTAATATTGTGTGTCCCCTATACTTGAGTTAGAAAAAAAAAAAAGGAAACACTGAGATGTGAAAAGGTTGTGAGGATACCCCTGGATGCTGCTAATGAAAAGAGAGTGGGAAGCTAGTAGAAACAACTCAAGAAGTTAGAAACATGATCAAACATTTGAGGACAGTAATATATCCAGGGCCAGTGGGCTGGGTTTTGTCTTTTTTTTTTTTAATTTAACTTGAGAGAGAGAAAGCACACAAATAGGGGAGAGGGACAGAGGGAGAGAGAAGCAGAATCCTTGCTGAACAGGGAGCCCGATGCAGGGTTCAATCTCAGGATCGGAGGATCATGACCTGAGCTGAAGGCAGATGCTTAACTGACTAAGCCACCCCGGCTTCCCAGGGGTCTGGTTTTTACAGTCCATAAAGTTCCAAAGCACATTCTTTTTTTTTTTTTTTTAAGATTTTATTTATTTATTTGACAGAGAGAGATCACAAGTAGGCAGAGAGGCAGGCAGAGAGAGAGAGGAGGAAGCAGGCTCCCTGCCGAGCAGAGAGCCTGATGCGGGACTCGATCCCAGGACCCTGAGATCATGACCCGAGCCGAAGGCAGCGGCTTAACCCACTGAGCCACCCAGGCGCCCCCCAAAACACATTCTTAACAGAGGTTTATAATAGAAACTGGAGGGAAAGAAAATAAAGTTATTATCACAAGGGCTACTATTTATATATATCTTTTAAATGGGAGAAGGATGGCAGGAACCAGAAGCACCCGCTCCGAAGCTGTGAAATACTCCTATTGTTCCTGATGACATGTCTAAGCTAGTACTGCCTTAAAATGTTTTGCTTTGTTTTTAGGTCATATTTCAGACCACAAGGCTCACCTCAACCCTAACATATGAACAGGATGTTCTTTTGCAAAGGATATTGTCAGTTATAATGGTCTTGACACAGAAAACCCAAAGCCACCTGTCAATAGGTGGAAAAAAAATTAGAAAATGACATCTAGAGAAATATAAATGTGGAGATGGGAAAGGGAAAAGAAATGATGCAAAAATGATGTTAAGAAATTTGAAATTCCTGAAAGATGTGGTAAACACTCTTCACTGTATGCTATTGGCAAAAGTCAAGGACAGGTTTCTGCATGAGAAATATGTTCTGAGTAATGGAAAGAAACACATGAGAATGTGCAAGCAGAAATGCCTGTTGGTATATAATTAACATCTTTAAGAACTCAAAGGCAAAGTTGAATTATAAAAATGGGTTGCTAATTTTCCATATGAGACATGGAAAAATAAAATAAAATATACCAGGATGGGCTAAAGGGATTTTAACTAGGGAGAGTAAAATACGGATTCTTGGTTGGCTGGCATTAATGCATACATTTAATCACTCAGTGAGTCTGTATTAAGGACCCATGGTATATCAGGATTATTACCATATACTGAGTTATAAAAATGAATGAGACATTGTACCTGATCTACACGAAGATCTATACTCTCTTAGTGGAGACAGAAATATAAATAAATCTCTGAAATGTATTCACCTAATTGAAGTATAATTCAGAAATTTGTCTTTGGTCTTCTTTTTCTTCCCTTTTCAGTTCCTGAGGGCCAGCTGTTAGAATCCTTCCCAAGATCATATCTGCCCAGGAAGGTGTAAAGTATTATTGATTAGGAACACTTTAAAAACTAGGGGGTTTTTGATAGTAAACATAATACATGTTCATTGAAAACAACTAAGAAAACACAGGTGAAGATATAAAAGAAAAGGGTAATCATTTCTCATCCCATTATCCAGGACAAAGTGCCATCTGCACTTTTTTCTCTGCACTTCTCTCAAGCCCTGTTTTTCTTTAATTTCTTTCTTTCTTTCTTTTTTTTCAAACAGAACTTAACATATAAAAACTGTTTTGTAACTTGTTTTTTCCACTTTATATGTCAGGGACCTGTTGTTTCCATGGTATTAACTTTGATCTATAGTCTTACTTTAAATGGCTACAAATCATCTAATTGTATGGCTATGTGATGATTTGTTTAACTTGAGCCCTTTAATTGAGGTCCTTAACCAGCCTTCCTAGGCCTCCTCTAAGCATGTATATCAGATTTTATTTATTTATTTGAGCAAGAAAGTGAGTGAGCGCAAGTGGGGGGCGGGGCAGAGACAGAGGGAGAAAGAGAATCTCAAGCAGACTCTGCTGAATGTGAAGCCCCAAGCAGGGCTTAATCTCATGACCCTGAGATCATGATCTGAGTGGAAGTCAAGAGTCAGACGCTTAACCAACTGAGCCACACAGGTGCCCCCAAGCATATATTCAGAAGGCCCTCCCTGTTTGATTTTGTGAACTCTGGAGGTGGGGAGAGATACAATATATCATTTATTTCAAAGAACAGTTTCAGGAATGAGAGAGGTAAAGGCAAGTGAAATGAAAGTGGTTGATGAAAGAAGCATTTTGCAATTATAAATATTTTACAGTGATTTCTTACAAATGAGACTTGACCTTTTCATTTTTTAAAATCTGTAAATGTGTCTGAAAGACTTCAAATCACATTAGATTACAGTTGTTTAGAGTGAGCTATCAGAGTGTCTGCAAGAATACTCTCGCTCCAGTGTTTGTAGACCTACCCTAAATGTACTGAGGAGCCAGTACCTCCTGAAGAAACCTCCTGATTCTTGGGACAATCAATCAAGGAGAGACTCTGCTGACCCCGACCTCCATTTTTAACAGTCAGAAGTTAGGTGTGGCTAAGGAATACTGAAAGTGTTTAGGAATGAGAACCATGGCATATGAGAAATCAGGAATTTGTTTGGGGCAGTTCTGAACCTGCTCCTTAGGGTTGGAGTTTGGGGAGTATAAATGGGGATAAGTGGCTAAGATCAGAAAAGGGGCCCAGGTCTGGCTGGCTCTAACACCAAGAGAAACTGCAGCTGTGGTCTGCAGGGAGAAGTGGATGTGGATATCTGCTTAGGTGTTCCAGAGGACGATGACCGTGACCACGGAGGTGGCCATGAAGAGCAGGTAGAGGCGGAAGAGCAGGGTGTCCATCATGTGGCTGAACTGCACCCACAGGTTGACCAAGGGCTGTCTCTGAGCCTCTTGTTCCTCCTGGATCCTTGACTCGGGGCTCCCAGTTAACTCTGCTTCTCTGGGACCTGCCACCTTCCCCACCAACTCCACGGGCTCCTTCATGCCTATAGAGAAACAGAGACTCGGCCATGGGCCATGAAGTGCACCTGGGGAGGGAGGGGGCCAGGGAAGAAGGCAAAGCAGGGAGTGGAGGTGTGGGAAGAGGAGGTGGGGGCAGTGCTGACTCCCCTTACCAGGCAGGTGGTTGGGGGTGGGGCCCAGGCCCTTATTTCCCTTCTGGGGCACAGAGGGGTAGCATTTCCTTGGGCTGGCCCAGTAGAGAAGCAGAGAGTGGAGCCACTGAGGCATGGGTGGGGGCTGGGTGGTGGCCAGGTGCAGCAGGTAGGTGATGAAGATGGTCTCTAGCAGGCTGACCACCATTAGGGACAGACACAGGGCAAAGTACACACCTGAGGGAAAAACAGATTATAAGTAAATGAGGACAGATTCATCTCTACACTTTTCTTAAGACTTTCTCCAAATCCAGTCTGTCCTGGCAACCCCTTCCCTCCTTAAGTGGAGAGGGAGCTGGTTCCCCTCCCTATGCCCTGCTGCGTTTGCTTTCCTGGAAAGTGGAAAGGACCATACTGATGAGGGGGGTGCCACTGGCTGGGAGTAAGTCATTCATCATGAGCAGGAAGACGTTGTAGCCCAGCAGAAGTGTCATCTTGAATGGGGCACGATTCTCGCTTTCTGCCGGAATATAGAAGCTGAGGGCGTCGATAACAACCAGAAAGCCACTGGGCACCAGGAGGTTTATGACATAGAGGCTGGGCCTGCGCCTGATGGCCACCTGCGGGGGAGGAGAGATTGTGGAGATGTCAGAGGGTGTATATATATATATTTTTTTTTTTTTTAAAGATTTTGTTTATTTGACAGAGAGAGAGAGCACAGACAAGTGGGGGAGCAGCAGAGGGAGAGGGGAGAAGTAGGATCTCCATTGAGCAGGGAGCCCAATGTGGAGCTTGATCCCAGGACCCTGGGATCATGACCTGAGCTGAAGGCAGAGGCTTAACCCACTGAGCCACCCAGGTGCCCAGAGGGCTCTTGTATATTTGACTGTAATCCTTGCTGATGTGCTGTTAGGCTGGCTTGGGATGATGGCTTTAGGTAACACATGCATTTAATTGTGCCCTATAGAAGTGCCCTGCTTTGTTGTCTAATTTTCAGCGGTAAATGTGTCCAACCTGCTGGCAACAAAACAACTATAGACTTTCAGGGGCAAAGAGGGCCCTTTGGACCATCACAGAGGTGGCTGCTCCATTCTTAACAGTAGAGCTTGTAAGTGCCCAGCTGCACCTCCTCTCTGCAGGGTGGAGGACGGGAGAAAGAGGTGAGGAAAGGGGAGACTGTGGTGATCTTTCCTCAGGGCAGTTAGGATAGAGGGTGGAGTGGAGAGCAGGTGCTTAACCCCCTGGAAATTCTTTTTACATCCCAAAGTGCCTTAGATCAAGAAGAAAATCATGGAGGAACTGGGACCAGAGGTCAAACAGGGGACCCTTGAACTTACATAGAACGTGATTTGGTCATATAGGTTGCTGCCGACCAACATCTTTGGGGTGGCCTTGTTGATGCCCAGGAGCTCCCACTCTCCCTGGGTCTGGATGAGGTTACGAGATGTATCTGTTATCTCCCAAACCTCCTTGTCCATGCCCAGTAGCATGCTGTCCACTGTAAGGGAAGCCGGGGGCAACTCAGTCCAGAAGTGTTCCCCAGTTTCCTGCCCCCAAATTAAATTCCTCCCCCACTGAGATTCTTGAGCAAAATTTCCTCTCTGTTTCTTTAAGATAAGTCATCCAGGTTTTCTCAAAAGTGGGTTATAGGACAGTAATTCATGTGTATGCAGGCTGCGGCTTGATTTTTTTTTTTTTTAGTTGGAAGCAAGACTGAGTTGTTGTTATGTTACGGGAATATTGGATATGACTCAAATGTGATTCAAGAACTTTTGCAATCATTCCCATTTTCCTTCTCTATCCCCTAGTTGTATGATGTTGTTTTAGTGGAATTGAACTTGAAGAGCTCAACCTTTTTATAATTACATGCATGCCCATTAGAATGGTTAATATAGGGGCACCTGGGTGGCTCAGTGGGTTAAGCCTCTGCTTTCAGCCTAGGTCATGATCCGAAGGTCCTGGGATAGAGCCCTGAATCGAGCTCTCTGCTCACCAGGGGGCCTGCTTTCCCCTCCCCCTCTGCCTACTTCTCTGCCTACTTGTGATCTCTCTCTCTCTGTCAAGTAAATAAATAAAAATCTTAAAAAAAGAGAGAATGATTAATATATCTAAATCTACCACATGAAACCTGGTGGCATTCAGTGTTTACTGGTTTAAGCATGTTAGCTATCAAAATTAAAAGTCTTCAGCTAAAAAACGTAGAGCAGGAGCTTTACAGCAGCTCAGGGTCAGATGGGCCACATTTGGCACAAGGGCCATCCAAGATCTCAAGCAGTAATTCTTTCTTTTTTTTTTTAATAGAGTCTTGATTTTTTAAATTAATTTTTTAAAGATTTTATTTATTTGACAGACAGAGATCACAAGTAGGCAGAGAGGCAGGCAGAAAGGCAGGCAGAGAGAGTGGGGGAAGCAGGCTCCCTGCTGAGCAGAGAGCCCGATGCGGGGCTCGATCCCAGGACCCTGATATCATGACCTGAGCCGAAGGCAGAGGCTTTAACCCCATGAGCCACCCAGGCGCCGCCCCCCTTTTTTTTAGTTTATTTACTTATTTATTTATTTTAGTAATCACTACACCCACCATGGGGCTCGAACTCACAACCTGGAGATCAAGAGTTGCATGCACTTCTGACTGAGCCAGCTAGGTGCCCCTGTAGTTCTCTCTCTCTTTCTTTTTAAGAATTTTTATTTATTTCTTAGAGAGAGAGAGAGGACATGAGGGAGGGTGAGGGGGAAGAGCAGAGGGAGAGGGAGAAAAGAGACTCCTTGCTGAGCGCAGAGCCTGATGTGGGTCTAGATTCCAGCACCCTGAGATCATGACCTGAGCCAAAGTCAGACTCTCAACCAACTGAGCCAGGCATCCCTCTCTAGTTCTTTTTTTTTTTTTAATAAACTTTTTTGAGGAGTTAAAGCAGTAATTCTTAACCCTGCCTGCACATTAGCACCACCTGAGAACATGTAAAAATATCAGCACCTGGGCCCCTCCTGGAAGAACTACATTGGAATCTCTGGGGTGAATCATGGTTGTTTGTATTTTTAAAAAAGCTTGAGTGGGCAGCCAGGGTTGAGAAACACTGATCTAAAACCTTCCCTGACCATATACCTATATCAATAAATATCTTCCCCGCATCTTGAATAACTAGCAAAACATGTCTTGCCCACCTGTGTAAAGGAAGGAACTGAAGGTGAGCGTGCAGTTCTGTTGGTCGAAAGGAAAGTAGAAGATGTCCAGGTTACAGATGCTGGTCACCCGCACTGGCCTGTCGTACTTCATTCGACCTTCACTGTTGACAAAGGCGGTGAGACCTGGTGGTGCTCGATCCACATCCATGCTGCTCAGGAGAGGGAGGGAGTGGGTGTTGTGGGGCCTTCATTGGCTTTTGTTTCCCTCCCTTCCCATGTCTTCCTTTACTGTGCTCCCCTTTTGGACTCTTTCTCTCCTGTCGCTCTATCTTGTCCCTTGTATGCCTCATGGGGTCCTGTGGCGGTTAGTTAATTGAGGCTGTGCCCCTGTCTGAGTCTTCTGATGTTCCTGTGCCTTGCACTGACCCGAGGCTGTTCTTTGCAGACGGGCTTCATGCTCGCTTTCCCCAGCCCCCATACGCACGATTCCAAGATGAAGATGTCTGGGATCCACAGGTTTTCAGCTGAGACAGTGAGTCTTTTGAGGCTGACGCACTCTTCCGGGTTCCAACTGATTAAAAGATTGTCCCACATCTGTAGCCAGGGCAGTGGGAAACAGAGATGAACAATGTGGAGCTTATTCAGTCAGCTCCTCCTGCCCCTCCCCTTATTCTTCTTCCCACACTCATGTCCCTAACGATCACAGCCTGTCTCTCCCTTCTTTACCTAGCCATGTGTTATTGGTAAAGTACCCTGTAATGGCCTTGTTTTCTTTCCAGGAAGAGCAGAAGTATATCCTAAAACCCTTTGGTCCCAGGAGCACACCAATATATTGGCCTTCAAACCATTTGGCCATTGTCTTAGATCATCATTTCTACCTTTGTAAGCTCCCCCAGGAAAGTGCATGTGCCCAAGGCCAGTCCAGTTCTAGATGGAGTGATTTGGTCCCCTAAAGATTATAGATTTAGTAGAGGTTGGGACTAGGAAACCCCTACATTGCTCCTCAAATTTATACTACAAATGGAAGTGAGATGGGGATAATTGCATCTGCCTTACCAAATTCATCCACAGGAATGATGTCAGAAGCTGGAGCTGTGCATTCTGGTAAAGAAATTCCCATCCAGGATTATTAGTACAAAAATACTTTGCCCATGCCTATTTCATATTCCTACCAATGTTTACTAACTTATTGGGTCAGACATATTTCTAGGTGCTCAACTGTCTATCTTGCTTGTCTTCCCTTGTATCTAGGGACAATTCAGGTTTTAACTGACATAGACACTTCTTCCTGGAACATTCCAGAAAGGATAGACTCTAGAAGGAATCCTTCCTGAAAAAGTACCACTACAGCATTCTTCTTTATGTCTCCCCATCCCATAGGAAAATCCTCTAATTTGTGCAGAATCCATTTAGAGGATCTGTTGTTCACCACTGAATCAGAACAATGTTGTGTTGACAAGACAGAGAGGATCCTCATTCCCTATTAGAAAAATGGAAGGTGGGGACCACGTCTCACCACTTCCAGGATGGCAGACAGGGTGAAGGAGATGTTGACTTGAGTGGGAATGCTGTTGTTGACGACTGGACGGAAGGCCTTTCTGTCAAACACTGCTTGGAAGGCAGCAGGATCCACCCCATACTGGTCAAAGCCAGAGCAATTGATGGTGAAAGCTTCGCCTCCTCCTGTAGTGAGCAGAGACCCTATAAGAGAGGGCCTCTATGGCCAGGGCTGAAGCCTCTCTGCAGAGAGAAAACAGGTGACATACTGGGAGGGTGATGAGCTCTCCTTCCTGGGCCAAGATTCACCAAGGCCAAAGCCCTTCCTGCCGGGCCAGAGAGGACAGTCTGACCTGGTAGGCAAATGGTGGAAGTAGATGTGGTGACCTTGGCCAGTGCTCTATTCTCATTCCTATTGTTTCGCCATCATGCAAAACCTGTCCAAATCTATATGCAAACTTGGTCTTGGTACAATGGCACCCGCTTCAACAAGTCCTCAAGTGCACCCATCACAGGCTTCTTGGGTCTATGTAGGAGCACCTCTCAGCACTGCCTTAAAACTTGTCATCCAGGTCACTTAGAAATCTGCTATGGTGTATTTCTATTCCTCATTCTCAGGGACTTCCATTTACTGAAGACGAAAACTGGCTTATCAAGAAAATAAGGGAAGTAAACAATTGTACTTTCTAGGTGGAGATGGGTAACAGGTAGTAGGCACTCTGAATTGGTGTGTACCTCAGTGCCATGCATTTATTTTTCCCTTCTCAGATGTAGTGACTTAAGATGTCTTGGGGCTTATTTCCAGAATTGGGATAATTAGATGATATCACTGAGGTTATACCAGATGCCAATCATATAGAGTGAGACCTGTGCATATGTTATGTTGTCTCTTGGCTATGATCAGAGGTCATCTTGGTAGTACCTGGGCAGAATCTTTCCCCATTTCCAGCACTGGGTGATCTTTTGCTCTGCTTGCTCCTCTACAACTCCATCTTTTTCCATAATATTCAAGGCATATACCCAGACTAGGAACAAATATTCCCTCATGGAAGCAAAGCATCTACTCCTACCTCAGATTGATTCCTACCCTCCCTCAGTGTTCTACACTTACTCTTTCATGACACGTTTAAAATCTGTGGCTACTCTTCTCACAGATACCATACCAAGGGAAGAGGATAGGGAGAATGAGATGAGGGTGTGCTGGGAGGGACACTGGAAGTGAAGGAAAAGGTGGAATTGGCAAGGTGGTGAAGTGGGACAGTTTGGCAGATTCCTGTATGGACAGGAATAGAGAAGGCTATATGTCCTGATCAACAGATTGTCTTTCCATCCATCACACACACACCCCCACACACATCGAGACAAAGATATTAGGGAAAAAACTTAATATGTGAATTCTGAATGTCCTCCAAGCGCTGCAGGAAAGTTCCTAGATGTCGTTAAGAACCATATTCTGGTCTTCCCTGTTCTTGCCCCATCTTACCTGGAAGCAGAAGGCTGACAGTGAGGCAGAGGAGGACTCCCCCCTCCAAAGGCCACCCCCCTTCCATCCTCCTCTTCTGGCCTCTTCTCTGGGGATTCACCAGGAGCCCCCAAACTGTTGAGCTTAAAGGAGCTCAGACCACACCTTGGTTCCTGGTTTTGAATAGTGCTCTTGACAGGTGACCCCTCCCTGGTGAGAGGCTGTGGCCAGGGAGATCACATCAGAGTGTCCTGCTTTGCCCCTGTGCTGGTATGCCTTCCGGGTGCCAGGCAGTGGGGAAGTTGGGCCAAGACTAAGGGAGAAGCGCCTGTTTGGCAACAGTTTGCTGAGATCAGTAATAAAATAACTTGCCTTAATGAGAGGGTGAGGCCTGGGGAAGTAAGAATTAAGTTCTTTTAAGATCAGGGAACCTGCAGATTTGGAAAGGTAGCAATATTTAGTGATTTGGTTATGTGTTCATTAGGGATAATTGCAAATACCAAATTTTTTTTTTTTAAAGATTATTTATTTATTTATTTATTTGACAGACCAATCACAAGTAGGCAGAGAGGCAGGCAGAGAGAGGAGGAAGCAGGCTCCAGTGAGCAGAGAGCCCGATGTGGGGCTCGATCCCAGGACCCTGAGATCATGACCTGAGCCGAAGGCAGAGGCTTAACCCACGGAGCCACCCAGACGTCCCACAAATACCAGATTTTAAAGCATAATTCCTGCCTTCATCATCTATTGTCTATATTTTTCCAACAGCCCCTAACAAGATTTTCTCCTTTCAATCCCACTGCCTTTCCAATTCATTTTCCCTAAACCAAATTTTCTATACATTTTTTACCTTATGCATTTATTACACGATAATATAAGTCATAAAATTAAGGTAGCAGAACCATTTTTAATGTCTTTGTGTTATCAGTTGTGTGATGCATTATCATAAACTAGTAAACTCAGATAACATCAATCTTAATGGCAATGGTATCAACATTATATCTTAGGTGCCATCTCTACAGAAAACACAATTGGACCAAATGAGTGAGTTGGAGCATTGTTCTGTTAAATATCTTAGTTACATTTCCAGAAAGACACTTGGAAATTTTTTTCTTGCAGAAAGGGGGAAGGATCAGACCTAGGATACGAAAGAAACTTTGTTCAGAATGGAAGATTATGGGACGCCTGGGTGGCTCAGTAGGTTAAGCCTCTGCCTTCGGCTCAGGTCATGATCTCAGGGTCCTGGGATCGAGTCCCACACTGGGCTCTCTGCACAGTGGGGAGCCTGCTTCCTCCTCTCTCTCTCTGCCTGCCTCTCTGCCTACTTGTGATGTGTCAAATAAATTAATAAAAATCTTTAAAAAAAAAAAGAAAGAAAAAGAATGGAAGATTATGACAGCCCTGAACAGAAAGAGCTGAGGATGGCAGGAATGACTGAGGGGCCTGAAGTAGGAAAGCATAGGAGAGACATATTTTCTGTCTAAGGTTTGAAATACCTGCAGTGCCTCAGCCCCACCCGCTCTGTGAGGCATTTCTTCCCTGTTTTGGAAACTTGGCCAGAGGACTGGGCCATCATGCCACATAGGACCAAAGTACTACTGTGTCTATATCCACAGGGATACACCTGGGGGGTACTGGTCTCCTGGATCAGGTAAGAGTGAAGGACTCCCAAGGACACTTGAGTTCCACAGATAGGCTGGCTACCCAACCTTAGGTCTAGGACAGGAGGGTTAAATTCAAGCCCTGATGAAAGGCAGCTGACGACTGTTGATGTATATCTGCCTTTATCAAGGCTGGCTGAAAAACTGGACCCAAGTCTATAGGCTAGACTCAAAAGTAGATCTGGCTGCCAGGAAATGCATATGATGGAGGCAGGAGTAAGGCCTCTCCTCTCCTGCTCTGTAACCTCATGAGAAGCAGGAGGCACATCTTGTTCTCCTACCCATTGTGCCCCCCACCCCAGTGGGTGGCATATAGCAATTAGCAGTCAATAAATGGTAGTTAAATACTGGTTCCATCAGGTCACTATGGATGGGGAGAAACACACGGGCACTTTGGGCAGATGTAGGAAACGTGGTAGGGAACCTCATGGGAGTCCTGAGGCCACATCAGAGAAGTTGCTTGCTATTCCCATGGTGTGGCTAAGGTGTGGGCCTCCATCTTGGGTGTTGCTTGGTAGAGATGGGGGTTGGCAGATGTACATCAGGTGAGATACAGAGGCCTAGAGCCAGGGCCCAGCCTTTTATTTCTGACTGCCTCCCGTCTAAATTTCCAATAAAGGCCTAACCAGAGCTGCCATTAATTGAGTTTGTGCTGTGTGCCCTGCGATGTGGTAGGCATGTTACGGTATTCTTATCCTCCCAAATGCTTGGAGCGGTCAGTGGTATTACTCCCATTTCACAGATGAAGAAAATGGAGGTAAAGAAGCCAAAAATATCGTGCTCAGTGTCTATCCAGGTAGAAGTGGGTAGAATGCAGATTCAAACCCAAGTCTGAAAAAAAAAAACCAAAAAAAAACCCAAGTCTGATTCCATTGTTCTTTCCTTGCTCTTTTTATTATGCCATAGCTGGGAAGTCTTTTGGACTGGATTATAGGCCCCTAGTTTCCCACCAGTGAAATTCCTAGGCCTAGACAATGCTTGGATTCAAAGGTAAACAGTGGGGAAGCTGTAGTTTTGCAAGTCACAGACACCAGTAACTTTCTCCTTAGCTCATTCCAAGTGGGTTCACAATGCATGATCCCACTTATCTGGGACCCTGGTGGATCAGGTTTGAAAAGATAGTATAACCTGGCAAGGGCAGAGTGAGACGATGGAAGGGGGAAACAAGAACCATTTGCAGCTCTAATAGATGGCAGTCACCCACAGAGGCCACTGGCCAGGGGTAAGGATCCAGGAGCAGAAAGGCAGCTGGAACATCCAAACTGCTGTGGGTCACTAGCTGGGGTCAAGCTGGCTATGGTGTCTGGAGCAGGAGAGAAGGAAACTCTTGAGACTCTGAAACATACCTGGAAAAAGAGTCCCATGGACAAGTACTCATCTGAGCTGCCGTTTTGACAGGCCCAGGCTCTGACCCCAGGCTTTCTTGAAGTATGACAACCCCACACTTATCACTTCACTTTTCTTGCCTAAAAAATGAGGGGGCTGAACTAGAAAGTCAGTAATTCTTTATGTCTGTAGCCTCCCACCTAGAAGTCGATTTTGCACACTAAGTCTCAGTCTGCATGATAAATGGATGCTCTCTTGTGCATCACATTTGGCTTTCTAGTTTCTGTAAGCTCGTAAATGATTTTTTAATGCATATTTAAAAAATAATTTAATCTGCATCATTAGCTCCACTTCACAAATGAAATTTAAACTTATGGGGTGAGTCCTCTTGTACAAGTTTTTACCCAACAAATAATGTGGTCAGATTAGAACCCAAGGTTGCCAGATTCCAACGTCTCCCTATTATACTATTCACCCCCAACCCCTGCCCCCGACATTTATAAGAACCAGTGCTAATGAATGACCAAATAGGAGAGGTTATCGAAGGGAGGGGCAGAACCTGGAGGAGAGATGGACTCCCGAGTGGTCCAGTCAGTTAAGTGTCTGCCTTCAGCTTAGGTCATGATCCCAGAGTCCTGGGATCGAGGCCCTCATCCGGCTCCCTGCTCAGCAGGGAACCTGCTTCTCCCTCTGCCTGCAACTCCCCCTGCTTGTGCTCTCTCTCTCTCTTACTCTTTCTGACAAACGAATAAATAAAATCTTAAAAAGAAAGAAAGAAAGAAAGAAAGAAAGAAAGAAAGAAAGAAAGAAATTGGAGGAGGGAAAGGATAGGCTTGAAATGAAGTCTGTGACTTCACATTCCAGAGTGGAAATGAAGGAGGAGGAGGGCCAAGGAGGCGGATGAGATAATACATGTGAATGTCAGGTTAATAGGGAGCTGAAAGAAAATGTGGGAAACATGGAGAAATACTGCCTATAATGGTTTAGAGAAAGGAAGTGAACACAAGTGTGTGCCAGAGCCACAGGTGGTAATTCAGATGAATGGACAAGGTGAAGGGCTATCCTGCAGAGGCAAGCCATCAAATGCAAGCTAGCCCAGGTGGGACCAGTGGCCTGTCAGCAGATTTTTCTAAAGATTTTCCTAAATTTTTCCAGATTACCTTGCAACGCCTTTCAGAGGCTTGCCCTGTAACAAGAGGAGAGTCATTAGCACCCAAGTGTGCTTCTCGGAGGATTCTGTTATAGATGCAACAGAAATGCAACAACCGTATCTGTAAATTTTCTGGAAGAGTTATGGCTTCAAGGCTCCACGTGATTATCCCTTGCATGTTAAGATCGTGTGCTCAGATTCTGCTTGTGGAGAAGATAAAATCATTGTAATTATATTATGCTTTCTCTTCCTGAGAGGGGATCTAGTTTCTTAATTCTTGTGTCAAAAAAGACAAATTGCACATCTCCTGTTCAAATAAAACAAAAAGCTATGTGTCGGAAAAAAATGTGAAGAAAATAAGCAGGAAAATATGTACCATGAAGATGGGTGGGAAAACGAAAATGCTACAAATTGATCTTAAATAATTTCAGGACCCCCCCACCCCCACCCAGAGCGGGGTCAATGAGCTTCTTGGCAAAATCAAGAGTGAGTTTCCAGGTGAGATGACCATCTTGGGATAGGGCATAAGAGATAAGAGTAGAAGATCCCAGGACCTTGAGACCATGACCTGAGCTGAAGGCAGAGGCTTAAGCCACTGAGCCATCCAGGTGCCCCATACCCTGTGCAGGTCTCGTCCTAGTTTGGAGGGCGGAGAGGCGGAGGCTCAGAGTCCAGTATCTAACCCTGGCTCGGTCACTTTCTAGCTGGAGTACCTGGGAGACAGCTCAATGGCTATCCCTTCACCTCTGTGTTTCATTTCCTTCATTTATTTCATCTCCTGTATCCGAGTGTATAAAATGGGGGCCATAATACAAAACCATAGCACTAAAACCTAAAGAGCTCTGAAAACCAAATGATTTTTCATGAGTTATTCAGTGGCAAAACCTGACCTGAACTGATGTGAGACTATCCCTAATTTCCTCTCTGCTCCCTACTGTGAGTATTCATAGATTTCACTGCAGAAATGTTAATGTGTTTGATTATAGTGCATTGCCCCATACCCCATACAGTACATTTATAATTATTTCCTTTTTAAAATCTGAAAAACTCCGAATTCCGAAACGTATTTGGCTCCAAGCGTTTGTGGATCTATAGTTCCTACTTCATAAATTTCCTGTAGGATTAAATGTGATTATTTATCTAAGACCTTTAGGAGACTGCCTGCCAACTTAATAAATGTTGGTTATTGTTATTTCTTTACCGTATCCTTTTTAAAGACCCACTTTCTAGAAAGCTGTGAGTTGAGGAATTGCAGAAATTCTAACAGATATGCTGATTTATTTAGGTGAACATCAGGGGCTCCTGATTTGAGCCCAGATTGTGTATACACTAGTCTTTGGACATGCCTGGAATGCTAGTGATGGTGCGGGGGGCCTTGAGACTGAGAAACCAAACACATTCCTGGGGGGAAAAATTGCAGATCAGAGAAAAGGAGACCTAAGGAACACAAGTTGAGTTGGAAACCATGGGCCTGAGTGCAAGGAGCGTTTTAGAGTTTAGCGGGGGTGTTTCTGCCTCGATACTCCCAGCTTCTCATGGACTCTTTCCCGAGTCCCAGTGGTAGGGGACTGTAAGGAAAGAACAAGTAATAGCTATGTGTCGGAAAAGTGAAGAAACCTCCAGCTGGGGACATCTGCCCCAACTAGCTTGGGCTCTGCTGGCCAGATGCTCTGGTGGTGGGACCTTGGGCCACCACCACCACCAGCAACCCTGCTCATGAATAGTGACAGCCTTGCCACCATTTGGGCATCTGTAGCTCCCTATGGAGGGAGCCAAAGAAGTTTGAGAAAGAGCAGAAGAGAGGAGGAACCCAGAAAATGTTTAGTAAACCCTACCGTTAATCTCTTGCGCTTGAAATAGAAGGCAGTAGCATAAAGGACAGAAGGGAAAAGAAATGGTTGCTAGAAGGAAAAGATTTTGTGTGAATTCTAATTAATTTGCTCTCATCTTTGTGCTTTTCTGAACCTGGGGTGTCCAGCAAATCATGTCACAGCTCCCATGGACAACAACGCCTTGAAGTCTGTATATCTCTCAGACAGCTAATGGGAGAGATGGGCCAAAAGACGAACACTTGCAACATCATAAGGCAAGTGCTAGAAGGGGAATTTTCCAGTTCATACGGGGGCGTTTGTGTTATTCCCAAGTAAAGCAGATGCCATTTTCAAATGGGCTTTCCTTGGCCTCGTGTTCTTTCCTTTGCATGATTAAGGGCCCATCCACTTTGATTGCAACACAGTTAAAGGTAATTTGGGATATGTTAACATCTAAGTGCTTAAGGATGAATGAGTCATATGTCAAGCTGTGACAAAATGCTTCACTCTTGAAGTAAGAGATGCCTGATTCTGGCACATTATTAATTTCTAAAGCTTAATTCCAGGATAACTAGATCCAGGAGATTAACCCCTGTTTTAGTATAATTCCTTGTAATAGGTTTTAAACGCTTCACTCCTCTCTCCCTGCTTTCACAAGTTGTCTAATAGACTTAAAATACCCTTTTTACTGGGGGAATGAGAAGCTTCTCCAAGAAGACTCTCAATCCAAGATTTTTGGTATTGTAATATAACGCTGGGAAGAGCCAATGCTTTCTGCAAAGGGTTTTATTGGGAGTGAGTCAATCAAGAAAGTATGCCAGGAACTTGGATCCTGAGGAGCCAGGCAGGCGGCACATACAGGAGGAGTGAAGGGGGCTGATGGCATGTAGGAGCAAGGACCAACTGTGGGAGGCTTAGGCATCATCCAGGTCTGGTCTGAAACTGCACGGAAGGACTGACTTGAAAACAAGGTGTTTGCCAGAGCTCTGAGGCAGGGATTTGGAAACATAGGGGAGTTTGGCTGGTTTCTAGAGGCAAGAGAAGCTCCAGAATGGAGTTTGCAGCTAGGCATTTGCCTAGGTGTTCCAGAGGATGATGACTGTGACCACGGAGGTGGCCATGAAGAGCAGGTAGAGGCGGAAGAGCAGGGTGTCCATCATGTGGCTGAACTGCACCCACAGGTTGACCAAGGGCTGTCTCTGAGCCTCTTGTTCCTCCTGGATCCTTGACTCGGGGCTCCCAGTTAACTCTGCTTCTCTGGGACCTGCCACCTTCCCCACCAACTCCACGGGCTCCTTCATGCCTACAGAGAAACAGAGACTCAGCCATGGGCCATGAAGTGCACCTGGGGAGGAGGGGGCCAGGGAAGAAGGCAAAGCAGGGAGTGGAGGTGTGGGAAGAGGAGGTGGGGGCAGTGCTGACTCCCCTTACCAGGCAGGTGGTTGGGGGTGGGGCCCAGGCCCTTATTTCCCTTCTGGGGCACAGTGGGGCTGCATTTCCTTGGGCTGGCCCAGTAGAGAAGCAGAGAGTGGAGCCACTGAGGCATGGGTGGGGGCTGGGTGGTGGCCAGGTGCAGCAGGTAGGTGATGAAGATGGTCTCTAGCAGGCTGACCACCATTAGGGACAGACACAGGGCAAAGTACACACCTGGAGGGAAGATGGGGATACCATGAGGGCCGGAGGTACCTCCCAGGACTTTGTGTTTCCTCTTTCCCAAAGGGTCCTTTCCAGGATCTCTTTTCCCTCTGACCTGCTTCCACTGGTCCATGTCCCCAGCCCACTCCCCAACCTTGCTTTTAGTCTCCTGATGGAGGGAGGGGCCATACTGATGAGGGGCGTGCCAGTTGCTGGGAGTAAGTCATTCATCATGAGCAGGAAGACGTTGTAGCCCAGCAGAAGTGTCATCTTGAATGGGGCACGATTCTCGCTTTCTGCCGGCAGATAGAAGCTGAGGGCATCAATGGCAACCAGAAAGCCACTGGGCACCAGGAGGTTTATGACATAGAGTCTGGGCCTGCGCCTGATGGCCACCTGGGGGAAGGAAAGAGGGCAGCAAGTGAGGAATAGGCTGGGAGACTGCCGACCCAATTAAGAGCAAGAGTTGAGATATGTCCCAGACCAAACTGTCTAGGAAGGAAATTTATCTCAAGTCCCTCTTTCCAACGAAGTCATCTTAATCACCATAGTCTGCCTTTCCAAGATTTGACTCTGCCATGCTGCTTACCACTGAAATGTATCTCATTTCTTGCTGACCCAAGGTGCCAACTTTCTCCACTTCCATTTTTAGCCCTACCAATGTAGGGCTCTTGGCAGGACTGTGCAACCAAATTCTTAGGTATCATGTGTATTTTTTCCTTGTATTTCTTCTTCTTTCCTCATCAAGGTCAAATCTCTAGTGACTTTGATGTTCTGCTTGCTTTCCTCATCAAGGTCTAATCTCTAGTGACTTTGCTTGTGGCCATTCAAGACCAGTGGAAAGGAAAGTAAGATAGTGGCAGATAATTTTGGGGTCACTAGGATTTGGAAGCATAATATCCCATAGATAGTGTTTCATAACTTTTCCAGCATCTCTTTTTAAAAATAAACATAAAATTATGCTGAGTGAAATAAGTCAAGCAGAGAGAGTCAATTATCATATGGTTTCACTTACTTGTGGAGCATAAGGAAAAACACAGAGGACATGGGGAGATGGAGAGGAGAAGGGAGTTGGGGGAAATTGGAGGGGAAGGTGAACCATGAGAGATTGTGGACTCTGAAAAACAATCTGAGGGTTTTGGAGGGGCAAGGGGTGGGAGGTTGGGTGAGCCTGGTGGTGGGTATTATGGAGGGCAGGTATTTCATGGAGCACTGGGTGTGGTGCATAAACAATGAATTCTGGAACACTGAAAAGAAATAAAAAAAATAAAAAAATAAAATGTCAAAGATTTAAAAATATATATAAACATGAAAATTTTGCCTTCTAAAGAGTTCTGATAGTCATGGGAGTTGGGAAGCTCACTTTAACTAGGAGTCACTCCCATGGGAGCTTCCCCCCCACCCCCAGGAGGATTTATTCAATCAATATTCACTGCGTTCCAGGTACTTGGTTCCAGGTGATGGGGGTTTATCAGTGAAAAAAAAAAATGATAAAAAGTCTCCAGCCTTATGGAGCTTACTTTCTAGTGGGAGGGCTTACGTTCTGGTAGGGGACATAAGCTATGAATCTTAGAGGAGATCACAACCACAGTCCCTGAGCTCACATGGAAAATGATTTGGTCATACTGGTTGGTGCCCACAGTCATCTTCATCATTCTCTGGTGGATACCCAGAAGTACCCACTCCCCCTTGCTCCGAATGAGGTTCTGTGATGTGTTCGAAATCTCCTGCACTTTCTTCTCCATGCCCAGGACCACATTCTCCACTGCAAAGGAGACCCAGACAACTCAGCCTCCCAAATGCTCCCAATCCCCTTTCCCAGACTATTGAATTCCTTACTGCTCAACTCCCACACCCCTTTCAGTGAGATCCCTTCACTGTTCTTCTTTCTCAAAATCTTTTCTCCGGGGGCGTGTTGGTGACCTAGTTGGTTAAAGCTTCTGCCTTCAGCTCAGGTCATGATCTCAGGGTCCTGGGATTCAGCCCTGCATCAGGCTCCGCAGGCCATCTGCTTCTCCCTCCGCCCTTCACCCTGCTTGTGCTCTCTCTCTCTCTCTATCAAATAAATAAATAAAATCTCTCTCTTTTTTTTTTTTTTAAAAAGGTCTTAAAAAAAAAAAAAACCCTCTCTCTGCCTCTCAGTAGACTACTACAAAGAGCCTTACTCACCTGTATAGATGAATGAGCTGAAGGTGAGTGTGCAGTTCTGTTCATCAAAGGGGAAATAGAAGATGTCCAGGTTACAGATGCTGACCACCTTCATCGGCTTGTCATATTTGATGAGACCTTCACTGTTGACATAAGCCATGAGACCTGTAGCTGTCTGATCCACATCCATGCTGTATGTGAGAAGGATGGGAAGGTGGACAGTATGGGTTCCCTGTCAGTCGTGGCCTTCTTTCTCAGGCCATGTCATTCCTGCGATCCAAACCCACTCATTTGACTTCCCCTTTCTACCTATAGCTATGTTCCGGGGGGTTTTGGAAGTTCAGTTCAGACATTGCTTTTTCTAAACTGAGTCTTTGTGTGCCCCCTATTGGTTATATCATTCCTTTCCTTGGAAAGAGGGTTTCCTTCTTGCTTTTTTTCAACCCTGATACTCACAACTCCTCGATGAAGATATCTGGAAGCCAAAGATACTCAGCTGCTATGCTGATCTTCCTGATGCCCCCACATTCCTCTGGGTTCCACCTGATGAATGGATTGTACCAGATCTATAGGAAACCGTGGTGTGGGACAAATGGGGTGGGAACTAGTTTTAGTCACACTCTGTCTCCTGCACTTTTCATTTCTTTTTTCTCTCATTTCCTCACTCTCTTACCCCCTCCCTGGTGACAGCTATCACTATGTCATTAACAACGTCTCTCTTCTACTTCTCCCTCAATGCTCTCAAGGGAGACCTTGAGCTTAGCTTTGGAGTCTGTGGGATGCAGCCACTTAAATATTGTCTTCCATGACCTTGGTTTATGCTACTTTCTTTCTGTGCCCCATCTCTGCACTCCAAAACTGGCAGGATAATCAGGAAGTTTTGTGTTTTCATTTGTTAGCCTGATTCTGTTTGAACTTATCTAATTTGTGAGTTTTCTCAGCTTTATCCATTGTAATCTGTGCCCAGGAGTGGAAAAAGGAAGGTAAAGGGGAAACAGTAAAAGGGAAACAGTCTATCATACCACGTTTAGCCACAGGAAAGATGTCATCAGTTGAAGCTGTGCATCCTGAAAAAAAAAATTTTCATCTGGAGTCATTGCCTCCATGAAGTCAAGTCCAATGCCACCACCTGCCTCCTACTCATTTCCAAGGCTGTTCTAGGTGGCAATTATGATTTTTAATCATAAACCACTGAAAAATGTAAGTCAAATCATCCAGGGTATAAGGAAAATTTAAGTGAAAATAAAAAGCATGAAAGTCCATTGGGGTTATGTTTCTTACGGAGTAGTCCAAAAAGGGACAGATTTTACCTGCCATGATGTCACCGAAGCATCCCTGTCATGCCTTCCCACCCCAAAGAATGAAAATTTCATTTTATAAAATTCAAGCAGGGAACCCACTGCTTACCACTGCTCAGCCCATTGCAGTGTTGAGTCAGGACTTACCACTTCCACAATGGCAGACATAGTGAAGGAGATGTTCACTTGAGTGGGGATGCTGTAGTTGACGACTGGACGGAAGGCCTTTCTGTCAAACACTGCTTGGAAGGCAGCAGGATCCACCCCGTACCGGTCAAAGCCTGAACAATTGATGGTGAAAGTGTCTCCTCTTCCTGCAGAGAGCAGAGACCTTGTGAGAAGAGTGCCAGGACTGGGGGACTGGCAGGTGTTTCTGCACAAAGAGAAAACGGGACATGGGAGAAGCATGTAAGCTCCTCCTACCTGGGCCACAAGTGTGGCCTGGGCTGGTAGGCAAATGGTGGAAGTTCATGAGATGAGCTGAGTCAGGGCTCTATCCTCAATTCCATTGTTTGTGTCCCCATGCAAAACTTGTCCAAACATGTAGGCAAACTCAGCCTTGACCACCACTTTACAGTGTCCTGAATCTCACCACAAACCTTTTCACCTTCACTCAGTGTCCTTACATTACTCATTTCTGTCCTTGATACACCTGGGTGACATCAGTGATAATTTTTTCAATCACAGTTCTCCTTGCCCTATTAATACAACATAGATGATAATCAATTAATGACGAAGGCAATCAGGTAGGGAGTGTGAGGTATGTGGAGCCTTAAGGAAGGATCTCAGTTTTTCAAGTTAGTAAGAATTTACTGTGTCTCTACTATGCGCTGTGATTGATCTCTTCTAAACCAGAGTGGTTCTCACCACTGAGACTATCTTAAAAAGAGTTCTTTGATACCCATCTTATGCCTAGCCCTTTTCTAGTCATACCTTGTGATGCAGAATAGAGAATTGTGTGGTAACAACTTCTGGTAGAGTCTATTCAGATCGATCTTTGATATTATACTAACCCTCATTGTTCATTTTTGATAATGAATGAGAAAAACAATCTACACTGAAAAAAATTTTGCTGAAAATGTTTCCCTTTTTCATGACAGGTCTTCTCATCATCTTTTTCTCTTTAGCCTTTTCTCTGTTCCATTTAATTTACTTCAAGAGAGCTGTAAAAAAAATTGTCTTCTTTTTAACATTAGTTGACACCCAGAAACATGCAGTTAGGTTATATGCCTGGAAAGAGAAAGACACGGGGAAAGAGAAGAGGCCAAGAGAAGCACAGGGAGAGAAAGATCTTACAAAAAGGTACAAAGCTGCCAGTGTTCTGAGTTTTCATGTTTACCAAAATGACCAAATGTTGACTATCTAGGAATAACAAAAATTAGCCTGGTTTGTTTGTTTCTCAGAAGCTATACGTTTGCTTTGTTTTTGCTCTGGTCCCTTCTTACCTTGAAGCAGCACATGGACAACGAGGCAGAGGAAGCCTCCATTCTCATGGAGCCCACCTCTTCCCATCTTCTTCTCTTTGGCTCTTCTCTGAGATAATGTTGATCTCCGGGGACTTAGTGATGATGTTGATCTTAAAAGACCATAGGCCACACCTTGAGCCCTAGCTTTGAATAATACATGTATCAGGTGGCATTAGCCACGTCTCTAACAAGCACCCCTGGTGACATGAGAATGTCACAGAGGACTACCCCACCCTGTGCCCTAGCTGAGCCTGAATCTCATCTCCAAAAGTAATCTGGCAAATCAGTTTGGAGAGGAGGAAGAAAAAATATTTGGTTACTAGGGCAGGGCTAATGGTCTCCTCATACTTAGAGTCAGTCTGGCATATAATGCATCATAGAAAAGGCTCATGATAATTGCCCGAGCTTTCAAGGGGCATTTTAACCTTGCTACCATCTTTCAAAAAAACTGGGGGCCTCCTTTTTGTAATCAGCTTCTGACTCTGAAGTTTTAAATATGACTTCAGCACTGGAAAATCTTTTGGTTTTGTGAATCTGTCGAAAGTGCCCCAGGTCTACTGGTTGGAGGGAGTGATCAGTGGGGTAGATGGAAGGTGGTTGAGGCAATGCAGTGTTTAGTAGAAGTTGACTGATGAGAACATGAGTGAACAGCTTGAAATTAATGTTGTTTTGGCCCTGCCTATGTTTATAAGAAATTAGTTAATTGTAAGCATATTAAAAATTGGGAAATCTCATGAAAAAACTGTATTTCTGGCTTCATTTGAAAAAATAAGATCAAGCAATACTGGACTCACATTTTTCCTTGACAACAATCTGCCAAAGTTAATGGTCACGCCCTTTGGATGGAACATTCTCTCTAGATCAGCACAGTCTGTCACCAACTATTGATTATTCCTGACCAGCTGCCCTCATTTATGTTACCTCCTTGGTCTCTTTTAGGCATTTGAATTTGCCTTTGAGAGTAAAGATTTATTTTCTTGCATAATTTTAAAAGAGCTTTGGGAAATAATTTCAAAATACCCTGCCATGCTTAGGTGATTATAGGTCTGATCAGATGTAGCATGTACAATTATTATTTTTAAAAAGATTTTATTTATTTATTTTGCTAGTTTGTTTGTTTCCTGATCAAGCAGGGGGAGAGGCGGAGGAAGAGGGAGGAAAAGAGAATCTCAAGCACGTTCTGCACTGACCACACAGCTGGACTTGGGGCTCAATCTCATGACCTTGAAATCATGACCCCGAGATCATGACCTGGGCCAAAATCAAGAGTCAGGCACTCAACTGACTGAGCCATCCAGGCACCTCTATCATGTACAACTATTTGATTAATGGTGGAAACCAGACGTGGTATGGTTAAGTAGACCAAAGTCATCACTGGGGTTTAACTTTTTTTTAAATATTTTATTTATTTATTTGACAGACAGAAATCACAAGCAGGCAGGGTGGGGAGGTGGGACTTGATCCCAGGACCCTGAGATCATGACGTGAGCCGAAGGCAGAGGCTTACCCACTAAACCACCCAGGTGCCCCAAGGGTTTAACTTGTTTTATACTAGAATTAGTTGCATTAGGAAAGGCTCCAGAGAGGGTAATGAATGGCTTAGAGAACAAAGGGAGAGCAATTGAAGGGGTGCCTGGGTGGCTCAGTCAGTTAAGTATATGCCTTCAGCTCAGGTCATGATCCCAGGGTCCCTGCTGAGCAGGGAGCCTGCTTCTCCCTCTCTCTCTCTGCTTCTGCTCTCTCTCTGTCAAATAAATAAATAAAATCTAAAA
This sequence comes from Mustela nigripes, assembly GCF_022355385.1. Lineage (NCBI taxonomy): Eukaryota > Metazoa > Chordata > Mammalia > Carnivora > Mustelidae > Mustela > Mustela nigripes. Next base: position 113,019,221 of record NC_081558.1, read on the forward strand.
AAGGGCGGGGGGAGAACAATTGCTTCAGTGAAGAAATTTTACAGACTGAGCTGGAATAATGCAGTAACAAGGGTTTCCTTCTTTCTCATATTGGCGTTTTATGTGGTTAGAGATAATGTTGGTGTGGTACCTTTCCCATTCTAAGCAATTAGTGAATTGAAGCAGAAGTAAAAGTACAAACGGCAATAATAGTAGCTGTCATTATTATTCTGGCTCTCTTGAGTTTGCTCAGTTGCTTCAGCCTGAATGGAATCTTCTGGACTTAAAATGTCTAGGTTGACTGCAGCAATCCTGATTGCCGTGAGCATTAGTCTTTTCTCCCAGTCTTGCTCAGCTTTTGGTTACTATAAGGGTCATCCCTCACTCTCTCCAGCAGCCCCCTATATCATTTGAGAATCCCTTCTCCTCTGGGGAGGTTTTGTTTTGTTTTTAAGGTGACTTACTTACTTACTTACTTACTTATTTTATTTATTGTAATTTATTTGATAGAGAGAGAGCGAGTGAGAAAGAGAGAGAGCACAAGCAGGGCAGAGGAGCAGAAGGAGAGGAGAAGCAGACCCCCTTGCTGAGAAGAGAGCCTGATTCTGGACTTGATCCCAGGACCCCAGGATCATGATTAAGGTGACTTTAGATCAGCATTTCTCCAAGCATTTTCTGCAGAACACTAGTTCTATAGGATGTGGAATGCATTTCTAAAAAATTGTTCTTATTGTTTCCAGTTCAGATAAGTCTGGTAAATACTGAATTAAAGAAGGCTAAATGGGTTTTATTATTTCAGTATTTCTCAGAGTATTTAATGTTCATGTGACTTGAATATCATATATATAATTCCCCAAACTTAGTTGACTTCAAATTTCTTTTTCTCAGAATACTTTGTGGGACTAACACTTGATCTGTTATTTTGGGGAAACACTGCGGTAGGTAAATAGAATAAATGTAGAAGAAAAAAAACTTGAAGAGTCTACAGATGGGGTGTAGAATGCAAGCATCATATGTATAAATAAACCAGAAATTAGAAAATGAATTAGGTAAGTATTTTTTAGATAAGTATTCTAAAACCTGAAATTTGATTAGAACTCTAAGAACCTACAAGCAAATAGAAAGTAAAATAGATAAAATTTCATGCTGTTTCTGAATCCATCAGCCATATAAACTTTGTCTTGAGGAAGAATCTTTTTTTTTTTCCTTTTCTTTAGATCAGTGACCTACCAGCTGTAGGCCACATGTCACTCACCTAGATCTAATTTTAGGATAAGAGTTTAAAAACCTGCTTTGGTATTTTTACTTCTCAAATATGCTCAGACAGTTAACATTTTAGTAGTTGAAAAGCAATGCGGATTATTCTCATTGGTGGTCTTATAATCAATCCAGCATATAATTTGTGTTTTCAGAGTATATATTTTTTCCTCATGGTATTCAATAAATGAGTTAATTACTTTAAGTGAAAAATAAATACAGCCTGCATAGATTTCTGATTTTCCTGAACAGAGCTTCACACCAAAAAGGTTATAACAAATGTAGACTGAAGTGGTTTGTCTTTTCTCACCAGAAGCTCATATATTTTTTTAAACATTTTATTTATTTATTTGACAGAGAGAGACACATTAAGAGAGGGAACACAAGCAGGGAGAGTGGGAGAGGGAGAAGCAGGCCTCCCACCAAGCAGGGAGCCTGATGCGGGGCTCAATCTCAGGACCCTGGAATCATGACCTGAGCCAAAGGCAGACGCTTAACGACTGAGCCACCCAGGCACCCCAGAAGTCCATATTTGTAAAGCAAAATACTTGAGAAGTTTTGGGGAGTGACTGGGAGTGGCCATTCTTTCAGCCTGTGAAGCCCTGTTTTAGAGAGAAGGCTGCATTTTGGCTGTGCTTTCGGTGTGGCTTCTCTGGCTTAGTGGGACCCTGTTGCTTCCCACTATGCGACCTGACAGGTGCCCATCCATTCTTCTCAGTAATGTGGGAGAATCCCCCCTGTACCTCTTACCAGGAGAGATGTCGGACATTTATCCAGCTGAGTAAGTAACCATTAGTTGTCATTCTGGGAGGATTAAAATCCCGAGGCCTGTCTGTGGGCTGTGATGCTTGTTTTAGCCGAGGAAATTTAGATGGTTTTTCCGGGGAGAGAGAACAGCTAAAGTAAAAACATGGAAACTGGGACGCCTGGGTGGCTCAGTGGGTTAAGCCGCTGCTTTCGGCTCAGGTCATGATCTCAGGGTACTGGGATCGAGTCCCACATCGGGCTCTCTGCTCAGCAGGGAGCCTGCTTCCTCCTCCCTCTCTCTCTCTCTGCCTGCCTCTCTGCCTACTTGTAATCTCTCTCTGTCAAATAAATAAATAAAATCTTTAAAAAAAAAAAAAAAACATGGAAACTAAAGTGTTGTGAGGACCTCAGATTTGAGTAGGAGAGCAACAGGAAATGAAACCGTGGTATGATGTGGGGCCAGATCATGGAAGGCCTGTATATCTAGCTGAAATTTGGTTTTATTCTCTTACTCAGGGGTTCCTGAAGTTGAATAAGGTTCAGACCTCTTTAAGGGAAACAAAACTCCTAAGCCTCTGATGTTGACTTGAATTATTTGTAATAACACTTAAATATGTATATTCATAAAATCATGTCTAAAGTCCCTATACTTACAGCTCTTATACTACTATAAAATCAGAATAAATTTACAAATTATACACATACAAGACTGTGGAATCAACACAACACTAATTTAATGTGGTGGATAATATTGTTTTATTAAAATTAGATAATTGCTGTCCATTTCCCCCTCCTTTTAACAAGGAGCTAATTTTTTAAAAAGATTTTATTTATTTGTCAGGGAAGCAGAGAGAGCACAAGCAGAGGGAGAAGCAGGCTCCCTACCGACCAGGGATCCCCTTATGGGACTCGCTTCCAGGACCCTGGGATCATGACCTGAGCCACAGGCAGTTGCTTAACCCACTGAGCTACCCAGGCGTCCCAAGGAGCTAATTTTTGAACACCTTTTATTTTGTTGGGCCAATTTGATAGTGCTTCTCAACATAATGATACTTAAAATTTTTTTTGAAGTAGTTCTTTGTTTCTTTTTAACTACTACCCTTACTGCTAATGAACCTGGGACATTATTACTATGAAGGTGGGAAGTGTGTAATTCTTTCCTTTGTAAAGTGACTATGTGATATGACTTGTCATAACACGCCTATACTGCTGTGTACCGTTTCACCCACTGTAGTTCTCTGTTGAAAATACCATGAAACTTTTGTCTGTATAATAGGCAAAGATGTCATTTGGCTTTCATTCAGCATTGTTGACATTTTTTTTCTGATTTATTAAAATTTTTTAAAATTCCAGTATAATTAGCATAATTAAGTTATATTAGCTTCAGGTGTACAATATAGTGAGTCAACAATTCTGTATATTACTCAGTGTTCATCATGCTAAGTACATTTTTAATCCCCTTGACCTATTTCATCTCCCTCCCCCACAACCTCTCTGGCAACCACCAGTTTGTTCTCCATATTTAAGAGTCTGTTTTTTTAATTGGTCTCTTTTTTTTCCTGTTCATTTGTTTTGTTTCTTAAATTCCATATAGGAATGAATGAAATCATATGGTATGTGGCTTTCTCTGACTTATTTCATTTAGCATTATACCCACTAGATCCATCCATGTTGATGTAAATGGTAAGATTTCAGTCTTTTTATGACTAATATTCCATTATATACATATAATATATATATAATCTTCTTCATGCATTCATCTATGGTTGGACACTTGGGCTGTTTCCATATCTAGGTTATTGTAAAGAATGCTGCAATAAACATAGGGATGCATGTATCTTTTCAAGTTGGTGTTTTCATTTTCTTTCCCAGGAGCAGAATTAATGAATCATATGATAATTTTGTTTTTAATTTTTTGAGGGAACTCTATACTGTCTTCCATAGTGGCTGCACCCATTTTGGCACTGTTGACATATTAAATCTTCTTCTCTTTTCTAGGTTGCCCAAGACCATTAAAGAGGTTCATCATTCTCCCATACTGTTGTTTCTGTGATGACAAATAAAAGATTCAGTTTATTAGCAAACTTGAAAAAAAAACTTATTTCATTAAAACGACTTTCATTGTGATGTTGATCTGCAAAAGGAAAATGTTGTTTTCAAAAGTGGCAGGAGAATTCAATGTGCATGTCCCAGTAGGTGTGGGTTGATCATTACCATTTGACATTAGGTCCTGGGAACCTGGGTAGAGGAGGCTACCAGAGGCTACCACAGTAGAACACTTCTCCTGTCAGTGAGCAGTGATACCACCACCCATCCACGTTTGCAACCAGAAAACTAGGTGTTACCCTTGATGCCTCTCTTTCTCACACCACTTTATATAATCCATCAACTAGGAAGGTCTGCTGATTTTACCTCTTAAATTTCCTTTTTTTTTTTTTTTGGAAGATTTTATTTATTTATTTGAAAGTGAGAACAAAGGAACAGGGTGGGGGAGGGGAGGACAGAGGGAGAAGCAGACTCCCCGCAGGGAGCCCAAAGCGGGACTTGATCCCAGGATCATGACCTGAGCTGAAGGCAGCCACTTAGCTGACTGAGCCACCCAGGCCCCCCTCTTCTTAAATTCCTTTCAAGTCCACTCACTTCTCTCCTTCTTTTCTACCATAATCCTAGTCCAAACTAATCATCTCTTCCCTGGGTGACAATAGGCACTCCTAGCTAGACTCCTCTCTTCCATTCTAGCTACCTCTAATTCTTCCTCCAGTTTGGCAGCCACTGTGCAGTTTTTGAAATGCAAATCTCATTTCTCAACCCTTAACCCACTCCCCTTTTAAAGCCTTGCAATGGTTGCCTTTTGCCCTTCCTCTAAGATCTGTAATGGTCTAACAAGGCCTTTGGAGGTGTTCCCTTCCTTCTCCCACCCCTTGGTTTTTGTTGTTTCTTCTGTGTGGAGTGCTCTTTGCTCTGCCCATCCACCATCTTCACCTCGCTAACTCCTGCAGTCCTACAGATGCAACTCATACCTTCCTTCTCTAGTACATCCCATGGTTATAATTTTTTTTAAAGATTTTATTTATGTACTTGAGAGAGAGAGAAGAGTGAGAGAGAGAGCATGAGAGGGGAAAGAGTCAGAGGGAGAAGCAGACTCCCTGCTGAGCAAGGAGCCCAATGCAGGACTCGATCCCAGGACTCCCAGGACTCCTGGCACCCCACAGTTATAATTTAAATTTGGATTAATGTTGACTTGTAACTCTAAGCCCCATGAAGGCAGGAAACTTGTCTGTTTTTGCTCTACTATATCTCCATGAAATACTGAGTATTTTTAATATATTACATAACATAAATACTATTTTAAAATGTGTGAAAGTCTGGATTTACAAGATTCTCCACTCTAGCCCCTTGTCTGAGGGTTGGAGAATATCACCCCCCCAAAACATTTCACAACACAAACATGTTTTAAGGAGGGGATGCTTTGCAATCAATATCATGTAAATAAGCATACATCTTATTATACTTATAAATAAGTATAATTAAGTCTTTGGTTCAGCCAGTCAGTGGCAGATAGTATCTTATATCATAGCATATTGAGGCCTGGAGCAAGGACTGCATAATGCTCGTCTGTGTTTTTTTTTTTTTTTTTTAAACCTATAATCAATATATGCAAAGTATTTCAGGGAGATTTTAGAAGCTTTTTATTTGCTATGAAGGTATCCGGTTTGCAGCTGTTGGGTTCAATAGAGCAGAATTGGGAGTACTAGTATGGTGGTGGCGTGAGGCGTGCTGAGAAGTTTGTCTTATCCAACCAGATGGCAAGAGGTGCTTCAGGAATTCTCCACAGTAGATCCAGACCTGGATACAGATCTCTGCAAGATTGCTCTGTTCAATTGTGCATATCCCCCTTGAGGGGAGAAGTGTGTGTTTCTATGAGAGTGAAACATTTTTATTGTGAAATTCTTAAAGGCTACCAAAAAGTACAGCAAATGATATTGAAAGGACCTGTGTACCCTCTCCAAGCTTTGTGAAGCTTACATTTATAAGTACTTTAAAAAATAAATAAAATATTACAGAAACAAATGAAGCCCCTTTTGTATCCCTCTTTGAGCTTCTTGTACTTCCAACACCGGCTATAATGCCTCTAATAACGCCTTGAAATTGTTGTTGATCAGGCCCAGGTATGTTTTATATTTTTAAGTGCATATATGTGTATCCATAAACAACAGATCACATTTGTACATATTTTAAATTTTAATACAAACGGGACTATGACGATTTTTTTAAAAAAAAGATTTTATTTATTTATTTGACAGAGAGAGGTCACAAGTAGGCAGAGAGGCAGGCAGAGAGAGAGAGAGGAGAAAGCAGGCTCCCCGCTGAGCAGAGAGCCCGATGCAGGACTCGATCCCAGGGCCCTGAGATCATGACCCGAGCCGAAGGCAGCAGCCTAACCCACTGAGCCACCCAGGCGCCCCTGACGATTTTTTTTTTCTGTAACTTATTTTGGTTCAACATTATTTTTGAGGCTTACACATACTGATACATTCTAGTCCATGTTCTTTAACTGCTGTATAGTATTTCATTGTATGAATACCATAATCTAGTTCTCTGTTTTCCTGTTAATGGAATTTAGATTATGATTTAGATTTAGATTATGTTCACTACTAAAAACAATGCTCAACGAATATATCTCCTTGTGTATGTATATGTGTAGGGGTTTGGGGAGGCCCTTTAGAGCAGCTTTTCTCAGCTTAATAGCATTAAGCCCTGATGCCCTAAGGTATTCACTGTCTGGAATGAATTAACTTCTCCCCTGGACATCTAGAATGATACCAGATACATGTTATCCTTGGGAGAACTGAGAAAACAGTCACTCAGATTATTTTGTTTACGGCTTAACTCACTCGCAGCAGCCTCCTTTGAGAAAGACTGCCTTAAAGCGTGCATGTAGAAGCGGCATTGCTGGGTTCAAGGATAGGCATATGAGCCGGAAACCACTGGTTTCCACTAATATCTGTTCTTTCCTTCTTCCATTGTAATGGAATGGTAGATGGCTCATAGCTTCCCAGCTGATGATTGCATTTCCCAGTTTTCCTCTCACTTAGATGTGCCCATGTGACTATATTGTCACTAATAGAATGTGAATGGAAATGATGTGTGTTGCCTCCCTGCTGGTGCCTCAACACCAGGTCACACCTCTCCATATTCTCTGTTGCCTTCCTTCCACTTGGTGATTGGTGGGGCCAATGAGTAGAACAACTCTAGGAGCTGTATGTTGAAGCTGACCGAATCACCACCACCCTGGGTCTCCAACTGCCTGTGAGGAGCAGGACTACACAACTGATCTGGTATACTTAACTAAGACTTCTACTTATGAGAAAGATAAAATTGACTTTAATCCACTACACTTTAGGGGTCTGCTAGGGACCTAACAATAAAACCCTGTAGCCCATTTCCCATCTACTAAATATGGCCAAATTGCTCTTTAATGTGGTTCTATCGATTGATACCCATTCTGCCAGCAATGTGTGAAATATCCTGTTTTTCTAGATCCTTGAAAATAGTTGCTGGTGTCGAGTGCGTATGTTTTTCCATAAGATGGGCATAAAATAGTATCTCATTGCTCTTTTAACTATAATTTCCCTGATTAATTTCCTGATTGGGTGTCTTTACATGTTTGAATGGCTGCCCAGGTCTCCTTTACTATGGATGAAATTATTTGCCTATTTTCGTACTGGGTTATTTGCCATTTCTGATTGAGTTGTAGAAAGTATTTGTACATTTTGTATCAAACATTTTTAGTTATAACTTGTGGTTTCACTTTTCACTTTATGGCTCTTGTACAGAAGTTTAAATTTTAATGTACTAAAAATATATCAATCTTTCCTTTATTATTTGTTTTTGCAACTTGTTTTGGAACTTCTTTACTCCCAAATTCATAAAGATATTTCACATTTTCTTCTAAACGTTTTAAAGTTTTCCCTTTCACAGGTAGGCCTTTGATCTACCTGAAATTGATTTTTCTTGTGTGGGCTGATGTAATTCCCTGAGATTTTAAAAATACAGATAGCCAATTGTGCCAGCACTGTTTATCCAAACTTCTTCCTTTCCCTATTGATCTGTAATGTTTTCCGGGTCACAATTGATCTGTACTGTTTTCTCCGTCACAGTTCATGTTTACATATATGCATGAGTCTGTTTCTAGCCTTTTTGTTCTGTTGCATTGGCCTATTAATCCATCCTTAGGCAGGAACACCGTGTTAATTAATTCAGCTTTATGAATTAGCTAGTTGCATAAAGCTGAACAATTCACTTTACTTTCTTCTTCTTCTTTTTTTTAATCTCCAAAATGGAAAATATATATCTACACAAGGTGTTGTTATGGAGATTAAAAGAAACAAGAATTTCGGGTAAAGCACCACATACAGAGTAGGCTAACTCAGCAGAAGAGTAGTGATGTTAAGATCCTGTTGAAGGTACTGATCAAACACAAAGAGACATACTGTGATCAATCTCTTTGGGAACCCCAGTTTGATTTCCAAAAGGAGTTGGCACACTGTATCTAAGGCTCTTGTTATTCTAGAACCCGCAATCCTCGCCTTTTATTCTCTAGAAACCAGGTAGCACAAGATCATGGGAAGGCCAATAGGATAAAAGTGAGAAAGGTGATAGTGCAGAATGCAGGGTCGAATCCTGAGCAAACAATCCTAAAATGTTAAGTGCCGTAAGAGAGATTTGGGGCTGGTCGGTCGCTGATGACCTTCACGGTGTTTTCTGGTGCATGAATGGCCGCACACCGTCGCGTCCGTCCTGCCGCGAACACCGAGCTGCCCGCCCACACAGACCTCCTGTCAACCCTCCCGACCACCCACTGGGACACACGGCCTCAGAGAAAATTCCAGACCGGCTCGCAGCAGCTCTGAAAGGGACGGTGCAGAGCCAGGAGCGCGGTGGAAAGGAGGAGCACCCTACACCTCCTCCAGGGCTTCTGTGGCGCTTCTGGGAAATAGAGTCCTTTGCAGTGTGTTAAGCCTCGGGCTCCTGGAAGGGGGACTACAATTCCCTTCAGGCTCGGGGAGCCTTTGTGCAGCACGCATGCGCAGTCCAGCGGCCAATGCCGCTATAAAGGCTTGTTTTGCTCCGGGGCTGATGCTCGGGAGCGTGGTCGAGTGGCCGGTACGGCCGCCCTGGAGCCGGGGTACAGGTAGGTAGCTGCTACCGCCGCGCCCCTTACATCTCCCTTGGTTGTCACGGGGGTCACCCCTGTGTTTTCCGTCCGTGGGTGGCGGGCTCGGGTCGGGGATAAGAGCAGTTCGGGAGAAACCGGAGACCCGATAAGCGCAGCCTGGCCTCCTTCAGGTCTCCCGCTGCCCTTCATTGGGACGCTACCCCCGAGGTCTGGTGGCGTGATCCTGGCGTCGCAAGGCAGGTAGGGTGGGATGAGTGGTTCGGGAGCGCTGGCTACATTCCCGGCTGCGGCCACCAGGGGGTGCTGCGCCCGCGGCCCGTGGGTGTGGGTCGCTGTGGCCTCCTCAGGCCCGAACGCGCGGTGGGAACGCCCTAGGGTCAGGGCGTCCCAGGCGAGGCTGGCCGGGGAGAAGCCCCTATCCTCATGGTTGTGGGGAGGGCTGCCTGGGGCACCCCCGCTCAAGCCGCACACCGGCGACTCTGAGCTGCCAGCGACCTTAGAAGTCATCCTTTCGTTTTTTTTGCGAATGGATAAATGGAGCTTTATGACAGAAGTACGCACAGCAAACCCAGGGCAGAGCCCAGCATGGAACCACAAAATCTCTTAGCTGTCATCAGTGTCTTTCCACTTCCACCCGTCAAAGCCTCACGTTGCTTTGTGTTTATTGCACGGGGGTCATCTGGCTTCGGCACAGCAGTGGGGAGGCAGGAGGCAGCTGGGCACGGGAATGATTGGCAAAGTTTCAGAAGGTTTTGAAGGGAGAGATGGATAGGTTGTAAAGGGGTCTGGCGCCTAAGTGAGCGGTGCGGAATGTTGGAGGCACAAGCGGGTGGCAAATCGCTTCAGGTCTTGTGCAGCCGCAGGGCCTCAATGAGATTCCTGAAGTTGGATACCTAAGGAATGTTGTCACGAAGGCAATTTGGAGACACGCGTCTGGCTAGTTACGGTTCTTGTAATCCTGTGGACTCCCCCCCGCCCCCCAGTGCAGTTTCCTCTGCATCACTGTGCAGGGAGAAGGTCCACACTTTACCACTGGAAGGAGAGCCTTGATAAACAGGGCAGCTGACCCAGTGGCCTCCGCTCTATTGATTTTGAGTCTGGGCACTTCTTTGGGGTTCTCCCACTTTGGTTATTCCGCTAGTGCCATTGTAGAGCTCTGACTCAAACGTGAAAAAAAAAATCCTTTCCTTTTTTCCTTTCTTGATAGCTGAGGCAAGTTAGCATTTAAATACAACTTTTGAGCAACTGTGAGGGAGAACAGAGGAAAATAGGGAAATACACGTAGAATCCAAAAGAGTCAGGACTAGTGATCCTTTGTCAGTTTATTCCTACAACCTATCAGGATTCCTAGCTCTTGGGCCTCCGTGTGGGGTGCCCTGTCTTACAACCCTGGGAAGATGCAACCCTCCTTATGTTCAAGGCCAAGAGATAGTAACTTTGTGCCTACTCAAGGCCTGCCTACTCTCATGGCTGTGCCTCTTTTCCCAGGAAATTAAAGAAGCAAGAGTGTTAGAGGTAATGGAAGACTGCTTCCCCACCCCCCACCCCCACCCCGACATAGAATAACTTGAAATAAAGTGACTGGAACGAACTTTGGTTATGGTGAGTTCTTAGATGATTGAGATGTGCTTTATGTTCTTCTTGACACGGCTTTTGAGATTGTGAATTAGTTTGGTGGTGTCCCTTTCAAACTCACTTCCCTCCTCCTGCCTTTTTGCAAAGGAGGACTAATCTTTTCAGCTTCCACATAATCAGCTGCATTAGGGAACCTTTTGAGAGGAAGGTTGGACTTCTGTGATCCGCCTAACGAGAAGGATTACTCTGATATGTGCGACAGTGGGGACACTGGCAGGTGCCAGATCTGTTTATAGTTTAGGCTTAACGAGGTCTCAGTGACGTGATTGCTGTGCTCTTGGTTGTAAGCTGGTGTTTTTTATGGTGCCATTTGTCCTTGGACAAGGTGACTTTTTTGTTGTTGTTGTTGTTAAGATAAGTAATTTGGCATTATCAATTCAGGTTACTTGAACCAGACTTCTGAAAGACCAGAAGTCAAGATATTTGTGCGCTGGAAGCACGTCTGTATAGAGGAGATTTAGTCCTCTTTCATTTAGTAAGTATTCTCCCTTTCTCTGATATCTTAAAAAATGAATTGTAGCTGTCAGAATTTTGTCCGCAGAGTAGTGCTTTTCAGACAGTGATAAGTAGGAATTTATGGAGTCCAAAAGGCTACACTTCTTTAATTGTTAGCGAGGCTGGTTTGAAAGGTGTTTTCTCAGCTTGTATCTGGGAAACGTTGAACCATTTCGGAGTGGGAAGAATGTTTTCAAGGGGAATGTGTGTGCTTTATTTTCTCAGAAGCAACCAGAGTTGATACAGGATATTGATTAAAGGGAGGCAGGCAAGCTGGGGTTTAGAATGGAGTTTCAGGTAGATACTAGGTAAGATTTTGTAGGACAGGATGGGGAGTTTGTTTTTGTTACTGTATTTTAATAACAGCTTTGTTGAGGTATGATTTATATACCATGAAATGCACCCCTTTAAAGTATACAACTCAGTGTTTGGGTAGCACGTTCACAGGTTTGTGCAACTGTCACCACTGTCTAATTCTAGAACCCTTTCAATGGCCCAAGAGGAATTTGTTTGTAAAGTTAAGATGCAGTATTGATTTTTTTTTTTAAAAGATTTATTTATTTGTTTATTTGACAGAGAGAGAGAGATCACAGGTAGGCAGAGAGGTAGGCAGAGAGAGAGAGAGAGGAAGGGAAGCAGGCTCCCTGCTGAGCAGAGAGCCCGACTCGGGACTCCATCCCAGGACCCTGAGATCATGACCTGAGCCGAAGGCAGCGGCCCAACCCACTGAGCCAGCCAGGTGCCCAGATGCAGTATTGATTTGTATTGTATCCATGTAACTTCATGGAGCTTTAACATCAGCTGGGGCGCCTGGGTGCCTCAGGGGGTTAAAGCCTCTGCCTTGGCTCAGGTCATGATCCCAGGCCTCTCTGCCTACTTGTGATCTCTGTCAAATAAATAAATTAAATCTTAAAAAATAAAATAACATCAACTAATCTATTACTTGATTATAAAAATGCAGGCTGGGATATCATTGGTAGAATAAGTGCTTTGTGAGTTTTCATTTAATGACATTTAGTAGGAGGAATGATACCCATTGTAAAATTACGGAGTTTGTAATGCTTGTAACAGACTTAAAAGCCTTTTTTTTTTTTTTTTTTTTAAGACTTACCTATATGCTCTATACATTGGGTTTAAGCTTAGTTGAAGGGGGCAGTCTTTCTTTATTGGTGTGTTTATTTTTTTCTAATCTTTCTTTTCCCCCCTTAGAGGTGGGAAGTGATAATTCTTGATTCTACTACACTGGAATTTTTTTCTTTCAAAAATGAAATGGCACTTGAAACATTTCTGAAAAATTATTTTTCATAGATATAATGGTAAGAAAACATTAATGCTTTTGTCCCCCCCCCATTTTATTTATTTATTTGTTTGTTTGTTTATTTAATCTCTACACCCAGTGTGCGGCTGGAATTCATGACCCTGAGATCATGAGTCACATGCTCTTCCAACTGAGCCAGCCAGGTGCCCCCCTTTCTTCCTATTTTAAAGTACTTTTGCATATGCTTCAGCACAACTTAGGAAATACCTTCCCTTGATGAAATTTTTAAAAGTTTTGAAAATTATTTTTCAAGTTCTGGTATCCTTAAAGTGCAGTGTTCTTCCTTGGTGGATTTTTTTATTTCAGAAATTCTCAAGTGAAACCAAACGTCTGTGAGCCCTGGCATCTCCATTCAGAGAAGATGAAGGATATCGACATAGGAAAAGAGTATATCATCCCCAGTCCTGGTTATAGAAGTGTGAGGGAGAGAACCAGCACTTCTGGGCAGCACAGAGAGCGCGAGGACTCCAAATACAAGAGAACTCGGCCGGTCAGTATTTCCTTTCCTGAATCCCTTTTCTAACCTGCTTGCTGCACTAGACCGTACCTTCTTTCTTCCTTTAATGCTTCATTAAAAAGAAGTTTCATTTTTGTTATTGGCTTTAGGTCACTGATAAGAATTTACAGGTGCACGTGAAGGAGGAGAGGTTGGCTTCAGCCTCCCACCTGTTCCTCTGAGTTCTCTCTGTGGCTTACACTGCCTTTGGTGCCTTCTGGAAAGGCTTTGCTTAAGGGAGGTCAACTTGTAGGGATGGGGGTGGGGATGCTGGGGAGGGAGCAGAGGGAATACAAACCATTAACCTTCAGGCATATACTTACCCCACCACCACCATCACCACCTCTGTTGTCTGTGTTTAAAGGTCAATTGTTTGGAAGGACTCATTCAGATTTCAGAGTACTGGAGCAATTCTAGATTGTTGTAGTATAACCCTTAAGTTTTCTGAGGAAATCCATGAATGTGAAGGAGTCTTTAGATGAGAATCTAGTTTTCTCCAAGGGAAATAATGAAATATACATTTTAAATCGGAAGAAATGTCTTTCTTCTGAAAAAAAAAAAAATCATACCTTTTCTTCAATTGCAAAAGTAACTAATAAGGAAGAATGGGGATAATTGGGTTAGGAAGGTAAGGTTTGTGTTCCTGTATTTCTTATGTGCAAATTTGAGAATCATATGAACTTCACAGCTGACACTGGAGTTTCATTAGCCTGACATTATCTGTCCCTCTTCAGTATGAAAGCTTTTGCCTTATTAATCAACATTTCTCACTGATCGGTGTTTTCTGTCTGCACTGTGTATTACACAGTGCTTTCTCATTCAGGCTTAACTTCGGAGAAGCATAGTCAGAGTGATCACTGTCAGATCCTTAGAGTGCCAGTTTTGTAACTGATTTTTATCATTTGGCTAGGCCTTATATTAAACATTTATTGACTATCTTCTGAGAGCTAGGCACTGTTAGGATAGCTCTTATCTCTGGTGAAAGTCACAGAGGTAGCATTGGAGCCAGGCTTGGAAGGATGATTGGGTGGCGATATTTTCAAGCTATTGTGTCATCTGTGCTTTATGTTTATGAATAAAATGCTTTTGATGGTGGAACCTAACTCACGGGATCGCTGAGGATTAAATGAGATGATACCTACAAAATGCCTCATAGCCTATGCTCGGTAAATGTTAGATCTGAGAACTAGTAGTCTAGAGCTTAAGATGTGAAAGAAAATTCTGCATGCCATGCTAGGGAAACTTACTATGACCACTGGGGAGCTCTTAGAAGTTATTGAGGAGGGTCAATACAAAGACATTCCATGGACACTTTATCCAGCTTCCCCCAATGGTAACTTCTTGCATCACTGTAGTACAGTATATCAAAATTGATATAACCGTATACCTTATTAAGACTTAACTGGTTTTGGCGCGCCTGGCTGGCTCAGTCAGTTAAGCATCTGCCTTAAGCTCAGGTCATGATCCCAGGGTCCTGGGATCAAATCCCACATCAGGCTCCCTGCTCACTGGGGAGTCTTCTTCTCCCTCTCCCTCTGCCCCTCCCTCAACCCCCTTGTGCTTGCTCTCTTTCTCTCTCTCAAAAGTAGATAAATCTTAAAACAACAACAACAAAAAGACTTAATTGGCCTTAGAGTTTTGTGGGTACTGGTTTGTGTGTATATAGTCTGTGCAGTTTTTTCCACATGTGTAGATTTGTGTGACCACTACCTCGCAGTCAGAATACACAACAGTGCCGTCACCGGCATCTCTCATGCCACCCTCACCTTCCTCAAGCCACCTTCCTCCTCCCTCCTACCCAGACAACCTCTAATCTGTTCTCTGCCTCAGTAATTTTGTCATTTTTAAAAAAGATTTTATTTATTATTTGAGAAAGAGAGAGAGAGAGAATGAGAAGGGGAAGGGTCAGAGGGAGAAGCAGGCTCCTTGCTCAGCAGGGACCCTGGTTGGGGACTCGATCTTCGGACTCCAGGGTCATGACCAGAGCTGAAGGTAGTCACTTAATCAACTGAGCCACCCAGGCACCCAGTGATTTTGTCATTTTAAGAATGCTATATAAATGAAATCACATAGTATGTAGCTTTTGAGATTGGCTCTTTACAGTGTGCATAATTCCCTTGAGATCCATGTACTTTGTTATGTGTATCAGAACTTTCTTTTTGTGAGTAGCATTCCTGTCACAGATAGTTTTTTCCTTGTAACGGGGAGTACTGTTCCATGCTACAGAGGAAACACAGTCTGTTTAACCATTCATTTGTTGAGGGACATTCTGGATTCTTTCTGGTGTGTAGCTGTTATAAATAAAGCAGCCTTGAACATTTGTGTATAGGATTTGTGTGAGTAAGCTTTCATTTGTTTGGATAAATGCCCAGGAGTGCAGTTGCTGGGTCATATGGTAAGTGCATGTTTAGTTGTATAAGAAACTTCAATACTTTTTTCCAGGGTGGCTCTATACACTTTTACATTCCCACCAACAATATAGGAGCGATCCTGTTTCTCGGCATTCCTGCCAGTATTGGGCATTATCAGTATGTTATCTGAGCCATTCTGATAGGTATGTCTGATACCTCATTGTAGTTTTCATTTGTGTTACCCAATCGCTAATGATATGTGCTGAGAAGGGATTTTTAAGACTTGATTTTTATCTTAAGAAGATTAGTTTTGAGACAGTGTGGGAAAAAAACCCAGATAGGAGGGAGAGACAAAATACAGGGAGCAGCTAGGAGGCTCCTAAACCAGTCCCCTTTAGAGAGGCCAGAGGTCTGTGTCCAAGCCTAATAGGGAGGATGTAGGAGAGGGGTGATACTTAGGGGCATCTCTGAAGAAGAAGGAAGTATTGGGAGGTATGGGATTGGTAGTAAGAATTTAAAAGTATGAATCCCCAAACTTCACCCCAAGAAGAAGAATAGTAAGAATTTATGAATCCCCAAACTGACATATGGGAAGAGAAGAAGATTCAGGAGGTGAAAATGGGTTTGCTCTGAGCATGTTGAATTTGAGCCTGTCCAGATATCAGTAGGTAGGTAGAGCACAGGCAAAAAAAAAAAAAAAAAAAGTCATCAGTGTTTCCATGTAGGTGAAACCTGGGGAGTGAGCAAGCTTGCTCAAGGTTGGCTGATAAAAAAGCAGAAAGAGTGGGAACCTGGGAAGCTACTGTGTGGTCTGGTGAAATTTCTGGGGCCAGGGTACCTGTCCAGGTGATAAGAGTAGAACTGACGTTAGGCAGCAGTGGTGGCAACCCAGCTTCTTCTCTACAGCGGGGAAGAACTGGAAATAGGGATACTGTTGTGCCTTTTGTCCCCTAAATTATTAAGTCAGCTGCCAGACAGGAAGTTTCCTTCATGTGATCGAGTCTTATCTTGAAACAGGAAGGTTAAACCATTTTGATAAAATTTTAGGAGTCCATGTGAATTTCATTTTCATTATCCTTTCATGTTTCATGATTTGAGTACTGTTTTCATGATTTTTATCTTATCCTTTGTACCCTGTGAACTTTTTTTTAGGCAAAGCATTTCTTTTTTTTTAAGATTTTATTTATTTCTTTGGTAGAGCGATCACAAGTAGGCAGAGAGGCAGGCAGAGAGAGATGGAGAAGAAGGCTTCCTGCTAAGCAGAGAACCTGATGCAGGCCTCGATCCCAACACCCTGGGATCATGACCTGAGCTGAAGGCAGAGGCTTAGCCCACTGAGCCACCCAGGCACCCATGTATTTCTTTTAATCTACTGGGTTTCTTTTTGCTCAGTCTTGACCAGAGCAATAAAATCACAGGTTTATGCAGCCTGGTTTTTATATACATTAAAATGAATGTGTAACTATCAAATGTTTTTAAAAGTTCTCATACTACCTAGAATCTTGAATATTACCTGTCAAAACCCCAAATTTCCTAAACATGTTTATCTTGAACTTGTCTCATATGTTAGCGGTTTGCTGACAGAACCAGCAAGATGATAAAATGTTTCTGGTTCAGAGATGGTATAAAAACGGATAATTTAAGTAGTTGGGAAGCAGGATGGCTGTGTAAACATGTATTTTCTAAAAAAATGTAAGCAGCTAATTGGTTAGAAATTACAATTTCAGGGGCGCCTGGGTGGCTCAGTGGGTTGGGGCCTCTGCCTTTGGCTCGGATTGTGATCCTAGGGTCCTGGGATCTAGCCCCGCATTGGGCTCTCTGCTCAGTGGGGAGCCTGATTCCTCCTCTCTCTCTGCCTGCCTCGCTGCCTATCAAACAAATAAATAAAATCTTAAAAAAAAAAAAAAAGGAAATTACAATTTCATGTCATAGGATCATAACTATCATTTCTCTATTAGTTGTTAAGGAGGAAATCTGGAATAGGACCTCTCAGTTGCCAGGTATCCATCAGAAATTAAAAAACAGCCCCTCCACGTAACGAAAGAAAGGACCCTTCTGTGGCTCTTATTTCTTTTTATGCACCTCCATTAGCCTTTCATGGGTTCAGTTGACATGGAAATGTGAAACTGTGTCAAACCATAAGTCAGAAGCAAAGCACCCAGAAACATATTCTGATTTTGAACAGGCCAGTGATTTTTTCCTCTCAAGCTTTAAGCAAAGTTGCAGAGTACACAGTTTGCCTATTTCTTTGTGCTGTGACCAAATCTTTCTTTTGGAATACCCGTTGGGAAAACTGCTCTCATCAGTCACATCTTCAGATA
This sequence comes from Mustela nigripes, assembly GCF_022355385.1. Lineage (NCBI taxonomy): Eukaryota > Metazoa > Chordata > Mammalia > Carnivora > Mustelidae > Mustela > Mustela nigripes. Next base: position 113,037,000 of record NC_081558.1, read on the forward strand.
GTCGTGTCCTATCAGCTTAGAGATAATTAAGGTAAAATCAGTCATCTTCACCCTTCACCTTGTTTAGGACTAATAAGTGAATGCTGGTGGCCACGCACGATTTGAGGCTGAGGAGACATCCTTGAATCCTGAGGTGTGTACGGGCGTCCCTTCTGCTGCTGTTAGTTTTTTGAGCCTAAGGACTAAGCTTGGCATTAGGCTGGCATTAGTTGAACCCACATAAAGATCATGTCTAGACTGCTCCTTAACCCTGACTTAACCCTGTGTTTGAAACAGACTCTCCTGGCTCCTTTTTTTTTTTTTTTTTTTTTTTTTTTTTAAAGATTTTATTTATTTGACAGAGAGAGGAAGGAGCAGGCTCCCCGCCTAGCAGAGAGCCTGATGCGGGACTCGATCCCAGGACCCCGAGATCATGACCTGAGCTGAAGGCAGAGGCTTAACCCACTGAGCCACCCAGGCAGCCCCCTGGCTCCTTTTCTTACAACTGCATTCAGTATATACTTGGACATCACTAATACCACAAGCCCTGGTTGGTTTGTTTGAAGATGTGATGTTTATTCATCTTTTATTCAGCAGTCTCCAAGATGCACACATATTCCTGAACAAAGTGGGCTGGAGCAGATGAAGAGAAACTGACGGGGGGACCTGCCTGTCCTGATACACAGAATGTGAAACTCCTAGACATGTACCTAGATGACTGTAATTTTGGTGCTGTGGAAATTAGCAAGAAGGAAAGAATGCTTTGGTCTCCGAGGTCAGGGAAGACTTTAGGAGGAGGTGGCGCCGATTGGAGACTTTAGGAATAGGGAGAATGTGGAGGAATGAAGAACTGGCAGAAGAAATCTGTGGATAGGGAGGAGGAGGCCCTGTTGGCTTTATGCATGAAGTGTGGACTCGCAGATGTAGGGGGATGGGTCCGCGAGTTTCCGATGCTGTGTGTGTTCTTGAATAATGGGCCAAAGAGTTTGGATTTTAGTTGCTTTAAGTTAAAACTTAAGCAGAAGCAGGACAAAGCTGTTTGATACTTCTCTAAGCTTTTTTATCGTGGTGGTTGTTTTTGCTTGAGGCTCTCAGGCCAAAGCCAAGGGTGACTTGTTTTTCACAAGCATGTCTAATCTAGGAAAAGAGGAAGAATGGAAATAAGCAGAAGTTAACTCATATGCCATTATGACTGCTCACTCTTTTTTTCCCTTCTCTCAAAAGCGCACCAATGGTGAAATTTTCTTTCTACCAAGTTAGAATATTCTGCCGGTAGAAAAGGTAGCAAAGCAAGTACCCATAAAGTCCATTGACCTTCACTTGTGTTTCCTTTAGTTCTGTGTTAGACTGACCCTCTAGCCTTGGTTGGAGTTTTCATAATTAATGATTTGAAGTATTTTGGTGAGCTGAAGTTATATCCCAGGGCTCAAGGATGTGAGTCTAATCTCTTACCAAGAAATGTGATTCTAAGGCATATTATTACGAATGAATTGTGGTCTCAATATACACTCTTTGCAACTTCTAGAAGATTACAGCAGAAAACATAGATCACCCTTAACCCCTCTACCTAGCAGCAATCACTGTTACAAAGTAGTTTCGTCTAGTACATTACACTTTCAGAGATTTGAACTCTGAATTCAGCTTTTCTGTATGGACTAAGGGTATGTGAATTTAACCTATGCCCTTGTGTTTTCAGAGTTAAGAATATTACCTGGGAGTCCACTTGCTGTTAAGAAGGAGAAGCAGGATGAAGGAGATTAGTATTTGCAGTCTCTGCATTCTTTTTCTCTTGATTGGTACTCAGTGACTCAGCAGATTTTCTGGGCAGTCAGTGATAGGATGACTAGGAACACCTGCTCCCCCCCCTTTCCCTGTAGGCATCTATAAAGCTTTATAAAGCTCTGTCCGGGTGTGATATGGTGATCTGGCATGGTGCCAGGTGTTGGTTTCCAATAGCAGCCCAGAGTCCTCTGGCGGAGATGACAACAGCTCTGTCATTGGTGTAGAGCCCCAGTGGCTTTCCTGCGTGGTGAAATGACTCTACAGAGCCGTGGGTCTCCGGAGGTTGGCCTGCTGCCGCGATCAGGAGCCCTTTCTGCTGTCTGCAGTAGGGCTGCTGCCTGCTGCTTTCCTAGGAAATGCTGCTTCAGGCAAATAAATATAGCCTGTTGGCCTGAGTTAAAGGAGCTTTCTGCCAAAAGGGAAGAAAAGTATTGGAACAGTTTCCTGTATGTTAAGCAGCTTTAAATATCTGAGTCTTTATTTTGTTAAGATATATAATTGGGACGTTACAAATGGTTAATGAAAACTTGTTCAGTGAAATCTTGGTTCTGCTTTTAGGTAGCCTTCTGCTAAGGCTTTCTTTCATGTCTTACCTTTTTTTTTTCCTTTTCTCTTAATCAGAAATAAAAAGGTCAATGCCGGGAACAGAAACAGGGCCTCCAGAAGTCTTTGCAATGATCAAACCTGTCAATATCAAAATGACAGATTAATGTGAAGTTAATTCGGTACACTGAAATTCACTAATTAGCAGAATTAAGCTTGTCTGTCCTTTCCCTTCTTATCCTCTTTTTAGGGAGTTAGTCTGTTTAGTTAATTAGATCTTTATATATGTTTTAATTATTTAAGATTATTTTGTAAATTAGCAGTTCAAGAAATTGGCTTAATTCTCCTTAGATATCAGATGAGAACTTCCGTTTACTGAAGCAGAAACGGTGTTGAGCAAACACTTGGTTTTCTTAAATGTTGTGTTCTCGAAGTAGAAAAAGAGTGAGGCTGCCCCAGTCTTCACTTTTGTGTTTGCTTCTCACCCTGGTCAGGGGTTGCTGCTTGCGCTGCAGGGTGGGGTCACGTGACAGAAGCACTAAGCATTGGTCGTGGGTGTACGCGTGGTACTAGGCACTGAAGGAAGTTTTATCTACAAATTATACTTTGGATTTTTTTTTTTTTTTTAAAGCTAAAGCCTGGCAGTCTTGAAGAGATTTTGTGAAATGCCGAAGAGCAAAACTCTACTTTCTAAATCTAATTCTCAGCCTAGGCTGCATATTAAAATCACCTGGAGAACATTAAAAACCATGCCTCTGCAGGGCCCTATCCCAGAACTATTAAACAGTCTCTGGAGTAGCACTCAGGCAGGCATCCGTGTTGTTTTAAAGCTGCCGTGGTGATCCAGATGTGTAGCCAGCACAGAGAGCCTCTGCTGTAGATCTCACGGAATAAAATTTCTTCTTATCCCCTCAGCCAGTGGGGCTCCCAAGTGTTTCCTGTAAGAAAACTTTTTTTCTCCCTTGGTTCATTTTCAGTTTAATCCTTTGAGACCTTATCATTGTAATAACAACATTAATCTCACACCCCAGCATAATAGGAACTTCGAATAAGTTCCTTGGAATTAAGCTTATGAAACAAGTGAAAACCCTCCAATGCCTGCGGATTACTAGAAGATGCTAGATTATGAGCTGTAGGAAAATATCTGTTTACCATGAAGTTGGTGTTAAGTTCTGTGCAGTGGTCTTCTGGATGAACTCATGAAGGTTGCCTTCTAGAATTTTGCTATCCCTCTGAAGTGGCCACTCATGTGGAAGTTCTTAAGGAAAGAGCTGACGATAGTCAAGATCATGCTTCTAATCCATTTCAGTAATGATGGGATGAGAACTGGGAGAGGAGATGTCCTTGGTCGTTCTCTTTGTCTTGTTCGAGGTGGGGAGGATGGCAATGCCTGAAGTCAGTTGGTCTTGGGAGAGTATCACATTTTCAATTTCTTTTCTAATTTAAAATAAGATTTTAATTTTTTTAACTTAATTTTTAAGATTTTGAGTCTCTTGATCATATAAGAGTTCCCCTTAGTAAATTTGTCTGTCTAGATGTTTGTCATAAAGGCCTCTACAGGGTAGAAAAGCTTTTTCTCAGGCCAGAAAGGTTTCTAAGAGGCTGCCCTTTCCGAGTCTATGTTAAAATCTTGTGAATTAAAGGAGAGGAGGGGGAGAATGGGCTGTAGGATCTGAGGCCCATCCTTTCTGAGGTGCCCCAAGTCCTGCTGTTTCTGTGGGGTGTGCCAGACGGGAGTGGTGCAGCCTTTAATCCCCTTGGAAGCCGAGAGGCGCCTCTGCGCTGCCAGTCTGTTCCTGGGCTCCCTGCGTTCAGGAACAACTTGGATGAGTCCTCAGCAGCCGGGTTTAGGAAGGCTGCCCCGCTGTTGTCCTGCTGTCAGGAAGGGATTGTGCAGCCTGGGGAACGATTTCTGGCCCCTGGTATCTTGTCCCCGGGGCCTCCATGCAGGGCTAAGCCCACAGTTGCCTTGTCAGCAGACGTTCTGCTCTGGCAGCCTGTTCAAATGAGACAAACGAGTTAAGCGGCGGCCATGCTGTGTGATGGGTGCGGCAATGATCCCAGCCGTGGGGATGGTGCCAGTGTGCCCCTCGGAGGGCAAGTCTCTTGTGCAAGGATCTCCCTTTGTTTATGCATCAGATTGTCCTTGTTTCACTCAGCCGATGGACATGAATATGACTGTGTGTCTCCCTGACCTTTATTTCGTGGACCCCTTTGAGCTCCCCAGAACGCCCCCCCCCGCCACCATTGTGCTCCATCAGCATCGCCTTAGTAGGGCAAAAAATGCTCAGCATCTCCTAGCTACATAATCCTTGGGAAGATATAAGTGGTGGTAGTATTTCCTGCTTTCATGTTTCTCAGCTCCCAGATCAAGCAGTATTTTTCCCTTTGGAATGAATCTGCTGCTGCAGCTGCCTTTCTCTGGCCGAGTCATCTGGCCGTGGAGAGCCTTTTGGTCTGCAGTGCGTGTTAAGAGAAATAAAGAGAAATGGGTGCCTTTACCCACTCTCTAGAGAAACTTTAAAGAGTTACTTCTAAAAAGAATTTAAAGTACTGTAACATAACAAGTACATCCCCCAGATCAGCACAGGTGAAATCCTAACTAGGTGAACTGGTTAGCCATGTAGGGCTACCCGAGCACCACTGACATTTTGGGACCAGAGAATTCTTTCTGGGGGGGCGGGGGGGTTCTGTGCCTCGTAGGATGTTCTGCAGCATCCCTGGCCTCTGCCCGCTGGGTGCACAGTTGTGACAGAGATGGCTCCAAACATTGCCAGATGCCCCCAGGGCAAGAAAAATCATCCTCCTATGTCTACAGGTTAAGGGTTCAGTCCTACAAGACTGCCCTCCACCCCACAACCTCAGATGCCAGTCGCAAGCCCCAGGTTGTTTGTTCCCTATATTTCTGACCGACTGGCTACAGATGGGAGGTTCCAACAACTTTCTCCTTAAATTTCTTTTAATTTGCTAGAGCATCTCACAGAAAGAACTCAGGGAGACACTTATGTTTATCAGTTTATTAAAGGATATGATAAAATATATGAACAGCCAGATGAAGAGAAACACAGGGCAAGATAGGGGAAAGGGCATGGACTTCTAGGTGCTCTAGTCTCTTCAAATCTCCATGAGTTCACCACCCTGGAAGCTCTCCAAACCTAGTCTTTTTGAGTTTTTAATAGAGATTTCATTACATAGTCATTATTGACAAAGTTATTGGCCATTGGCTGATTCAACCTACAGCCCCGTGGTGGGGGGCAAGACTGAAAGTTCCAACCCTTTAATCACATGGTTGGTTCTCTCAGCAGTCAGTCCCCAACCTTGGATGGAGTCCAAAAGTCTTTCATTAAGACTATAAAAGACACCTTTATCACTCTCAGCACTTAGGAAGTTCTAAGGGGTTTTGGAGCCGTGATCCAGTAAGTGTGGATGAAGACCAAACATATATGAAAATGTATTTTGGTTATCTGAGTCACCAAATATATATATCTCTTATAAATCACAGTACCACAGAGGGAAATCTGAATCTCAATTAATTCACCTTTGATCTGTTACTTGTTTGTCCCACCAATATTCACTGAATCATGTTTCTCTACCCTGTTATATTATTTACGTTTTCATATAGTACACCCTTATGGCTTGAATATAGTAATTGCTTTCTCTTGGTTCATTTCCATTTTTAATTCATCAACCTTAGAATGTTGATAGCTCACTTTAAAGAATGTTAATATGGTATGATCAATTTATTTTTACCTTTGAAGAGACATAATTTTTTTTCCTGGCATGTTTGGCCAGGTAAGCTTTTTTGGGAAGCCTAGGGAGAGAAGTTAGGCCAGTAGAACAGTTAGAAGGATAAGACATCTGTGCAGTTACTGGAGGGTGGTATAAGGATAATTTTATTTTATGTTTCAGTGTAAGTCTGTAATGTATGTATCTTAACATCTGTTTACCTTTGGTTTAAAAATAATCAGGAAGTACATTTTTGCAATTAGGTAAAAGCTTATTTACATTCTGGTGTTCTAATCATGTCTTTGTGACTTTGACTTTGGAAACTACCATTTGCTTATCATGGAGATTAGTTGAGAGAGTTAGAGAGTCATAGTTTATTTTAATCTGATACTCCTCCTGGGGAAAAGAGGAGAGCTGACTGTAAAGGTACATTTGAGGTCATCTTGTACAGTACGGTTTATTTGCTTGTTTTTTTCTTTGAAAGGAAAGTAGCATAGTAATTAAGAGCCTTGGCTCTGGAGCCTGGATTCAGATCCCTGCTGCTACTTAACATCTAAGTGCCTCCCTTTCCTCAGCTGTAAAATAGGAGAGATAATAGTCCCTACCTCCTAGGGTTGTTATGAGGATTTAAGTAAGTAAGTATCTATAAAATATTTGAAACAATGCTTGGCACATAGTAAATGCTGTGTTGGTTTATTTTAAGTTAGTTTGCCCAAATATTTCTGTCTTCTTAGAGGAAGCAGTTTGCCTTTACAGATCCATGCTAGTCATGAGATCTGGCTACAAACAAGGAAGATTGCCCTAGCTTCCTCTATTTCTTGCTAACACCCCAGGATAGGCGGGATAGAGGCAGCATCAGGTCAACGAAATAAAACTCAGAGTACTAAAGCTGACAGTCTTTAATTAGCTTTAGGGGGGAGGTCATCAAGAGGATGTAACCACCAACTGACCCATGAGCTGGACCCTTACAGTGGGAAGCTCTTCACTCCCATCCCCTGTCCTTGGAATGTGGCTGCCACTTGCCTTTCTGTCTCCCAGGACACAGCCTTGAGATAGTAATGTGCTCTTGAGACCATCCGGACCATATGTAACTGAACCTGGTTAGGACTTCTGTATAAATGTTTAAGATTCTGGCAGGGGGAGTGAAGATCTACTCATCTTGTGGCCACTCAAGAAAAGTCTTGGGGCACCTGGATGGCTCAGTGGGTTAAGCCTCGGTCTTTGGCTCAGGTCATGATCTCAGGGTCCTGGGATCAAGCCCCACATCTAGCTCTCTGCTCAGCAGGGAGCCTGCCCCCCCCCCCCGCCTGCCTCTCTGCCTACTTGTGATCTCTCTGTCAAATAAATAAATAAAATCTTAAAAAAAGAAAGAAAGAAAGAAAAGTCTCGTGTGTAAGTTCCTTTGTTTATTAAACCTGCCACCTACCAGCCTGGAGTGGTTTGGCTCTTTCTTTCTCCTTGGCTTGCTTGTATGGGGGCCAGTTTACAAACCAACAGTCGGCAAGCCAGCCAGGAGACCAACAAAATGGCCACGGGAAAGAGGCATCCTCCTTGAGGGAAATCCCTGGCTGGCTATCATCCTCAGGTGGGGAGTGGTGGCCTGTTTGTTAGATGCTTGTGGACTCGCATGTGAGTACTGGGACGCCCTAAAAATGCCAGTGGGTTTGATGTACTTTTGAGAAACTACACCTAGCACACTGCGGCAAAGGAGGGAAAGGGTTGTCTCCCACAGTGAGCTGGTCTGTACTGCAGGCAGCTCTACTAGCCACTGACGCCCAGCTAGAGGCTGAAGTTAGAGAACAATGTGCACCTGTCCACTACCCTGTTAGCTTCAGAAGTAGCAGACAAGGTGGGAGAGCAAGATAATAAGTTAGAGACCCCAGTGTGCCATTTTGCAAAGCTAGGAGGGTGCAGGCAGCTGTGGATTGAGGTCTGAGCACCTGTGACTAAGCCTGATTAGGACTCTAAGGGGGGAGATTGCTAGAAAGTGAAGAGAGAATAGAATGAAAGGGACACTATTTGTGGTGATTGACAGTGAAACAGACAAAATACCAGTGCTGTCCAGCCCCTAATACAGAGGAAAGTTCTAAATACCAATTACTCAAAAAACTCTGAAGATAAAACTAACACTCTTTCTGCCCCTCCCTTAAGGTTGTAAATTTTATCATGTCTTTGAAATGTAAACACTGAAAAACTGCCTACAGAAGCTAAATTTATAAATGGGGGAAAAGAGGCTTTTCAGAATACAGACTGCTGTAGAAGCTCTCTTGCCCCAGAAAGCTTTAGCCATGTTGAGTGGTGTCTGATTCATGGCTCGAGTTTTGCAATGAAAGCTTTGGGATTTCGGTTTGGGTATGTCTGCATGTTATGTGTATCCATGGATATATATTATATATGTGATGTTTTTCTATCTCCAGAGGGCATTGTCAAAATTACTGTGTAAAAGAGCTCTATTTAATTGGCTTAAAGAAAAAAATTTTACAGTTTTTTAAAAAACTTTTTTATTTTAATTCAGTTAGCCAACATATAGCACATCATTAGTTTTTGATGTAAAGTTCAGTGATTCATTAGTTGTGTATAATACCCAGTGCTCATCAGATCACAGTTTTAAGTTTTAATATGAATAATATACTCATGTAAAACCGAAACAATTTTATTTCATCTTCTAAAAGGACAAAGTTTTCTTGGACTGTTGGTCTGTTCCTGATGAGATTATGAATGGTTTTTCTTTAACTTTCAAGTAATCTGCCTAGAAAACAAAGATTCTATGTTTTATGGAAATAATTTCCTGTGCCTCATGTTATCTTTATCAGGTCTTTGATTATTTTAGAAAACTGAGTCTTCTCTATTATAAGAGCTAAGTTTTTTTCCACAATTCTGTAACTTTCTGTATTAGTTTTTGAAGTCTTTAACTGTCACTTTGGCAAAATGAATAAGTATTGTTTCACAGCAGCCTATAATCTAATCGATTGTTTTAAGCCTTTTGATATTTTGACCCACTGCAGTTCCCATAAATCAAATTCTAATGAAGTCTTGTTGACTTTGAACTAACTTTGGGATTTTTCAGAGGGTCCCTGGACTGTCTCAAAAGATGAGTTCTCTGTCCTTTTTTTTTTTAAGAGATTTTATTTATTTATTTGACAGACAGAGATCACAAGTAGACAGAGAGGCAGGCAGAGAGAGAGGAAGGGAAGCAGGCTCCCTGTTGAGTAGGGAACCCGATGTGGGGCTCGATCCCAGGACCCCGGGATCATGACCTGAGCCGAAGGCAGAGGGAGAACCCACTAAGCCATCCAGGTACCCGAGTTCTCTGTCCTTGTGAGAGGAAGACATTGATCTAATTACATCTATTTGGCATGTTAAATTTCATGGGAAGCACTGTCAAATAAGAAGTGATGCTAAACTTTCTTCACATTGCTCCAGAAATTATACAAAATTTCCAAAGATCTGATGTGTCCTGGTATAGTGTTCAGTTATAATCCTAGTTATTATTTTAAAAAGGATATCACAGAAATGACTAAATTTCTCTGTCCACCATGTTATCATGAACTTTCATCAGATCTTTAACTGTGACCATTTTTAAGTCCTTTGTCAATTATACAGACATGTATTGTTTTATTCTGATGCTTTTGCAAAAGTGCTTCATCTTCAGAGAGATTCATGGAAAAGACTCTGACAGGTACAGGTTTCTGGTAACTAAGATTAGCTTGCCTTTATGTGGGAGGAGCAATAATGGACTTTTCATGTGCTTCCCCAAGGCTCCACACACAGCTCCACAGTATGTCATGGGATGGTAGCCTGAGACTTGTCCCTGTTCTCCTTCTCCACATCAGTAAAATGGGCCCATTGCATTGATGATATAATGTTACCATGTGAAAACTTGCCTCTCCTTTGGGACACTGCAGATTTTGCTGGAACACCTGTAAGGGAGAGGATAGGAGTGTACCCACAGAACATTTAAGGCCCAGGCACTGCTGTGAAGTTTTTAGGAGTCAAGATGGCATTATCCCAGAAACTATTGATAAGGTGCAAGCCTGTCCATCCCCTAAGAATGTGAAAGAGCTTCAAGCCTTTGTAGAAGTTTGGGAGTTCTGGAGGACTTTTGTTCACCACCTGATGCAGTGCCTTTACCCTTTTTTCCACCTGGCAAAGAAAGGGCATGTGTGGGACTGGGGATCAGAGCAGCTCACCTCTTTGGAGAAGATAATAATCTAGTGAAGTAGCTTAAAGCCCTAGGCATCTGCCAAGCAGGACTGCCATTTGTGTTAGATGTGTGTGTGATTCTGGAAGATATGGGTCAGGTGCTATGGCAGAGACAACAGAAGGAGAGAGTACCCCTAGGATTTTGGTCCCAGCCATGTGAGGGAGCAGAAACCTGATAAAACCCCATCCCCCAGTAGTTTCTAGCAGTGTACAGAGCATACCTCCAGGTAGAGCCTCTCAGGCAGCAGCCAGTGTAACAGCCAGTGGGCTGAACTCAGAGTGGTTGGCAGGTGATCATTCATGAGTCCTAGCTGTTAACCCTTTGCCCCAACAGTTGGGCTGTTCTAAAGGAATTAACCCTCTGATTTGGACAATGGGAAGCTGAGAAGTGGATGATTATCAGTGGGCCTTTGTGGGGTCAGGATGTGTGGGGGAGCATTTGGGTTTACCTGCAAGAGCCTGAGACAGTCTCAGTGCCTTCCCGCTTATAAGGTTCTGACATGGTGGTGTGAGTCCTTCAGTAGGTGTAGCGGACCTAGTGCATGGGAAGAGCAGCCACCATTGTGCCCAGGTGGAATGATTTATTGCTGAGGATGCCAGATTGCCCTTGACATACAGTGATTTAGTTAATGTAGGAACAGTATGTTCTCTGTGTTCCAAATAATACCCAAGGCAACTGCCAAAGGAATCTGAGGCCATCCACTGCAGTTCCCAGCTTGTGACAGATTGGCAAATTGATTATATTGGCTCCCTCTGTCAGAGCGAGCGTTCTAAATATGCCTTAGTTTGTGTGAACACTTGGCTAACCCAAGCTTTCCCCTGTTGCCATGCAAACTGGGCTGCCACCATGAGGGAATTAGAGAAGCTGAGTACCATATACAGTTAACAATCAATCAGACAGTGGTCACACGCCAAAGGTCATGATGTTTCTAACTGGGCAAAAGAACATGATATTGAGTTTAGGTTGCCCCTATAACCTGCAAGTAGTAGGGTTGGTAGAAAGGAAAAATGGAACCTTAAAGTAGCAGATTTAATTACTAATAGATAAAAACCCCTTGGCCAGGTGGGTTCAAGTACTGTCCCAGCTTTAATACATTTGTATGATCAACCAGTCAGACCTCTTATCGCATATGCCAGACGGGGGATCCCTGCTGAGGCACCCAACATTGTAAAGGTATGGATGGCTTGGTAAATAGCCATTGTGCCAACTTTCACCATGGATCAACATGTTATGCTGCTGAGTACACCAAATCCCATCATGCCTGGAAATGTGTCATCTCTTAGAATTTGCAGTGAGATGTCTCACCTGGATTGGTGACTTAGTTCACATCCCTGGATGATGAACTATTCAGTCTCCACTGGGATCCTGTTGTTGAAACCCATGATGACTGGAATGGAACATGTGCCATTGAAAGAGGGGAAGAGGTGGGTGTCCTGGTCTGGCACCTCCCACCCCCAGTCCATCCGCTTAGGCCTACCAGTGCTGCCTCCCTACCAGTATGTATGGTTATGTATGGTGTATACAACCAGGTCAAGTTCCCAAAGCTGCCAGTCTCCCTCTCCTCGAGGCTGGCTGGATATGTTCTGTTTTCCACTGATACAGTCATTTGGGTGCCTTCTTTGTTCCCTCCATTGGTCTGGAGACATTACAGAAATGATAACTAACAATGACTGTCCTTACTGAACACTGGATGTCTCTAATGAGAAAAGCTTTCTTCCAGAATAGAATGGCCTTGGACATTATTACTGCCTTGCCAGGAGGCACCTGTGCCATTGCCCAAACAGAATCCTGTGTGTTCATACCTGATGAGTCTCCAATATATCATTTCTATTAAATCAAACAGGGCACAAGTAAGTGCCCTGAGTGATCCGGCTCCCAGCCTAGGAGACGTAATGAATCAGTGGCTTGGAACATGAGACTCTTGGTGGAAAAGTTAGCACTGATTTTGGGAATCATTACCTTAATCTGTGTTTTTTATGTGCCTGTGTTATGGCTGTGGCATCCGCCTCCAGTTTAGCCAGATAGCCACCAAAGGGGCCACCTCCATGCGAGGGAAACTCCTTGCTGACTGCTCAGGCAGGTCACGCTGTGGAAGAGCTGGTCCTGGAGGTTGGAGTGTTGGGGAAGGTCATCAGGAGAATATGATTGCCACCTGACCCGTGAGCTCCACCTAGGCAATCACAGGCTCCTGACTTTCTCCGCTGTCCTTGAAACATAGCTTCTGCTTCCCTTCCCCACTCCAAAAAGCTGTTCCCAGGACACAGCTGTGAGATAGTAGTGTGGTGTTGAGACCATTGGATGGTTTATGTGACTAAACCCAGTTAAGGCCTCTGCATCAACTCTTAAGGCCTGGTGGGCAGGCACTGAGGTCTGTTCATCTTGTGGCTGCCTAAGGTAAGCCTCATGTAAATTCCCTTATTAAACTTGCTGCCTCCCAGTCTAGAGCGGTCTGCCTCTTTCTTCAGGCTCTTCTTGCCCTGCTGTACAGGAACCAGTTTGCAAAGCAACAGTTCTCTTTTGCAGTAATCCTGGACTACATATTCTGTAATAAGGTTAATTGAACAAACTGGATAGATGGTAATTGCTAGGAGCTTCACTACTTAATCCTGTAATCCCCCATTATTTAGGAACTTGTCCTAAGTAAACTGGAAAGAAAAACATAAATTATAATTATTGATTATAGTGTTAAAAATAAGCAAGTGGAGAATCTAAACAGAAATAGAATGGTTAAGAAGATGCCTCAGTGGTATATCACAGGGTATTCAATGATAATAATGCGGACTGTGAGCCAACATGAAGATATTTTAATTGGCTTTTTTTTTCAGAGAGAGAGAGGGAGAGAGCGGATGTGTGCGCCTGTGTATGAGCACGTGGAGGGAGGGGCAGAGGGCGAGAGACAATCATAAGCAGGCTCCACACTCAGCTGGGAGCCCCACCCAGGCCTTGCCTTTACAACCCTGAGATCATGACCTGAGTCGAATTCGATGCTTTACTGACGTGAGTCACCCAGGTGCCCCTTAATTGACATTTGAAAAGTAGGTCCCAAGCTCTGTACTGTGTCAGAGACCAGGGATACAAACAAGCGAGAGGTGTTACTTCACTGGAGCCTACACTCCAGGAGTTCTTATCAGAAGCAACCCATTGCAGTGGTACAGGTATAGGGAAGACATAGGAGGGAGGAAATAGATTTTGTGATCCTGAAAGAGTCAGGAGATTATGACTGAATGCCTCTAAGTCAGAATCTGGCTCAGGTGAAAGGATCAATGGCTCCGTGGGGCCTTGGTTGGACTGGGGTAGCTGGTTTCCCACCGTGCCTGCAGGAGGGGCCGCCCCAACCACCTGGTTTTGGGACTGGTCCATGGAGACTGCCCCTTCACAGGGGAACAGGGCAGGGCCAGAAAGGGGGCCCGCCCCCTCACCCATCACCCACATTGTTGGGGAACCTGGTGCTAAACCGTTCATAGATAAGCTACTTCTGAGTCTGGGTTTGGACCCAGCAGAGCACCTCCCTTGCTGACATGGATAGTTAGCATTTGATACAAGGGTTTGTAAAAAGAAAGAAGAATAACAACTGCCAAAATAAATAAAAGGGTCAGGGAGAGCTAAAGGAAAGAGGAAATAGTTGTGTTAGGCTATAAGACTTAGCAGGTGAATAAATTGGTAATATAATGAATATGTATAAAATGTTTATTATGTGCCCGTACTTTGCTAAGCAATTTTCATTATCCCATTAGTCCCTCTCAACACTATGTGGTGGGTGCATGCACCATTGTAAAAAAGGAGTAAATGGAGCTTTAGGTGGCTAAGTAACACACTGAAGGTTGGTGGACCGTGTGTTTCTCTTCTAAAATTCATATCCAAAATCACTATACTTTACAGTGGCCTCCAACAGTGAGAAAAGATTATCTAGGGAGGTCTTAATACTTTAAGGCCAAAAAAAAAAATAGTTAATTGGAGTAAGAGGATTTTCTCTTGATTTCTTGATAATGTTATTTTAACATTCAATAATTCCTGCCAACAGCTAAAACATTTGCTGCTTATTATTTTGAGAGACCTATCTCTGAAGGACCTAGGTACAGATATGCATAGATCCTCTCATCTGTCAGATATTTTTTTGTCCTCATGTAAGCAGTAAGATATGAAAACAGAGTAGACAGTATAGGAAGCAGTATAGGAAAAATGGGCTATGACCTGGAAAGTGGGTTGCTTAGAGTGGTGACTTTTTTTTTTTTTTAAGATTTTGCTTATTTGACAGACAGAGATCACAGGTAGGCAGAGAGGCAGGCAGAGAGAGAGGGGGAAGCAGGTTCTCTGCTGAGGAAAGAGCCTGATATAGGGCTCGGTCCCAGCACACTGAGATCATGACGTGAGCGGAAGGCAGAGGCTTAACCCACTGAGCCACCCAGGCACCCCTAGAGTGGTGACTTTTGATTCTCTTAGGTCAACAATGTAGACTTCTTTGTATCTATACTGTGGGGATTCCTACTCCATGTTTTATTATTTTGTGAAAGTTTGAGGATTGTGCAATTTCAACCATTTTTATGGGGGTTTATCTTTGTCAGGATAAAATTATACTGAGTGCCTTGTTCTAAAATTAAAAGCAGTACAAGTCCCTCAGTCTCTGTTACAGGCATTTGATAATGCTGGTTTAGTACTCATGGTATGGCTGGCGTAATGAAACCTTGCCTGCCAACTCTGATCTGAGTCTTTTGATTTTTATTTTTATTATTTGGTGGGGTAAGGGAGGGGTTGGGGAGGGGCAGAGGAAGAGGAAGAGAATCTTGAGCAGGCACTATACTCTGTGCGGACCTGATGTGGGGTTTGACCTCACAACCCTGAGATCATGACCTGAGCTGAAACCAAGAGTCGGACACTTAACCAACTGAGCCACCCAAGCACCTCATCATCTTGAGTCTTTTTAAAGAGCATGTGAATTTGGCATTCTCCAACAGAGGAAGTTACTTAGGACCCAGGAGGTGATGGAACATGACATCGCTGTATATAGTCAAAGGAACAGAATTCATGCAATAAGAGGATTTTGTTGTTAAGTCCGTTCGCTTTTCTGCTCATGGGTTTTGCTGAAAACTGTAAGCTGGCATTTTAGAGATGAAGAAAAATTAGTGTACTATACACATAGAAATGGGCATATTTTTATTCCCATCTGGAACAGTCTTGCATGTAGCTGCTCAGTAAGTCATTTCTTCAAAGAATGTATAAAAGAAGATGTGAAGATTTTCATTTCCTCCTAATGTTACTGTGCCATTCTTGTGTGAGAATGTTAAGAGATGGCATGCTAAGTTTTCCTTTTCTGATGCTGCAATGTCAAAAGATTTTATAAAACTCTAACTCTTGAACTTGGTTCTCTTAGAAAGGCAAAAGAACTAGGATAGCTAAACCAATTTTGAAAAGGAAGAATAAAGTTAGAGATATCACACTACCCTATTTCAAGACTTAATGTATAGCTATAGTAATCAAGTTAGTGGAGGAATAGACAAATAGGTCAATGGCATAGAGTCCAGATATCAACCCATACAAGTAGGGTCAGCTGATTTTTACATATGTGCAAAAGCAATTTAATGAAGAGATAGTAGTCTTCAACAAATGGTGCTGAAACAATTCGGCATTTATAGGCCAAAAAAAAAAAAAAAAAAGTCTTTATCTAAATCTTACACTTTATACAATAATTAACTCAAGGTGAAAGATCAATCTAAATGTAAAAACTATAAAACTTTTAGAAGAAAACATAGGAGAAAAATTTTCATGACCTGGGGTTACATAAAGAGCTCATAGATATAACATTAAAAAAAACAATCCATAAAACAAACAAAAAATCAACAATTAAGCTTGATCAAAATTTAAAACTTGTGCTCTGTAAATGGCCCTATTAAGAGAGAAAATATATGTGAATCATCTGACAAAAGAGTTGAGTCCATAGTAGATAAAAAATTCTCTAAACTCAACACTAAGAAAACAATCCACTTAGACAATGAGCAAAAAACAAACAGATACTTCATCAAAAAACAAGTGTAGGTGGCAGATAAGCACAGGAAAAGATGTTTTATTATTAACCATTAGGGTAGTGCAAATCAAAATCAAGATGGGGTACCTAATCGAGTGGCTAAAATAAAAAAATAATGGTAATACCAGGTGATGGTGAGCATGTGGGGAAACTGGATCTCTCATACATTGTGATGGGAATGTAAAATGATACTTCGATAAAGTAATTTAGTGACAACTAATGTTTGAATCATAAGTAATGTCAAGCTGCTTTATATACTTCTCATGCTTTCAAAGTTAAAATAAGAAATGAGATCTCTATTCCCATACAGATCTGTAGTGGATATATTTTCCAAGTTCAAGTTACAGTTCCAGCAGGGTGTTCAAACCCTGAATGAAAGACAAAGGAAATTTCCATTATTTCAAGATCCATTTCTGTTAGACATAGTGACGATGGTTGTCCAACATTGTGAATATAATTAATGCCCCTGAGTTGTACACTTAAAAGTGGTCAAGATGGCAGCTTTAATATGTATTTTACAACAATAAACAATTCTGTTTAATTATGTCTTTTAAAAGCTTCTACCTAACTTTCAATTAGAAGTGATTAATCTGATGTAATAACAAAATAAAAGCAAACATCAAGAGAAAAGTCTAATGGAATTCTCATGCCTTCCAAAAGATAAATATGCTCAACTAAAATCATGTGTTCATGGATTGATTTTCAGTACTTAGCAGTACTGATGAAATTATAAGAGCTCATTACAAATCAGCCATTAAGAGATGAAGATTTTGATCAATTTTAATTCAAGGGAAAACTACTTTAATCCCCAGTTAAGTGAAATGTTATTCCTCCATTCTTTTTTTTTTTTTTAAGATTTTATTTATTTATTTGACAGAGAGAGAGATCACAAGTAGACGGAGAGGCAGGCAGAGAGAGAGAGAGAGAGAGGGAAGCAGGCTCCCTGCTGAGCAGAGAGCCCGATGCGGGACTCGATCCCAGGACCCTGAGATCATGACCTGAGCCGAAGGCAGCAGCTTAACCCACTGAGCCACCCAGTAGATCTGTATTACCAAAAAATGAACTCAATTATTACTATATTTTGAACTTTGTTAATAAACATTTTGTGGAAATTTGTTTTATTTTGTAATATAAGAACTTCCGTAATTATCCTTAATTTTGCCTCAGGGCCCACAAAGCCTAAAATATTTACTCTCTGCTCCTTTACAGAAAATTTTGCCAACCCCTAGCTTAGAGCATTGATTTTTTCACTTTTTCTTCTTTTTTAATATATGATTTTGAAGAGTTCACAATCTCACTCTGTGCTCTGCTTTAGTCGTATCCTACAGACTTTGGTGTGCTATAATTTCTTACCATTTAGTTCATAATGTTTGCTAATTTCTATTCGACATCTTCTTTAATTTATGTTATTTATAAGTGTGTTGTATAATTTTTAAAAAAGATTCATTTATTCATTTGAGAGATTGAGCATGGGGGAAGGGGCAGAGGGAAGGGAGAGAGAGAATCCTCATGCCCACTCCCTGCTGAGCTTGGAGCCTGACACAAGGCTTGATCCCAGGACTCTGAGATCATGACCTGAGCAGAAATCAAGAGCCGACCACGCAACCGACTGAGCCACCCTGGGACCCCTGCATAATTTCTAAATATTTGGAGATTTTCTTGCTATCTTTGTTACTGAATTTGACTTAACTTCCAAAGTCGTCAGTTTACATATGCCACATGATGTCAGTCTTTTGAAATTATTTGAGGTTTGCTTTAAGGCCCAGCATATAGTCCATTTTGGCAGATAGCCAATGTGTACTTGAAGTAATATTTTAATTTTTGCCTTCTTCTGAAGCTTTGGATATTCAAGTAAGGGTGGTCCTTACAAATTTCCATACCTACTACTACTACAATATTCCATACTATATATATATAGTGTTTTATATTTATATATATATGTTTTATATTTTTCTTCTAGTGATTATAGGCAGTTTATAGGTTCAAAACCAAACAACAACAAAAACCAAAAAACCCTACCTTTGTTGCGTACTTGACTCTCAGTAGCCTTTAGTTCATTATTAGGTACCACAGTCCCTAACCACAAAGTAAGTGTCTACCTTATACCTAAGGACCTTATGTAAGAGTTAATTCTTGGTAATGACTCATTTGTCATGTTGTGTTCTTACTCTCTTGAAACTGCTCTATCTTGCCTTTCTCAAAAGAACAAAAATGTGTTTCCCAGTTGCCCAGGCTGTGTACTTTCCTGATACTTAGCGGTACCTTATCTTATCTGATGATGCATAACTGTGTTGTGAACTAAAGCTATTGCATTTGAAGAGAGAGCCGCCTAGACATCCAGGTACCTCTATGCATGAATTCATTTCCGCTAATATCTGAATGGCCTCTGTTCTGTGTGGGAATGAGGTGGTGCCTAAAAACTGACTCTGCCTTGTGTAAGACACAGTGTGGTTGGTGCCGCACCACTTAAACTTTTTCTTGATTTGGGGATCTATTCTTTCTTGCTATTTCGCAGTCATTGCTGGAAATCTTTGTGATAATGTGAGAAAAGGATGTACTTATTATCCTCATCTGAGGAAGACAGTGCCTCTGTTTCAGCAACAGGAAGGGGTACACTTTGAGTTACTTTTAGAGTAAACAGAGGTAGAAGTGTTCAGATTCTTGGCTCACCCTCTTCTGCCTCATTTACACTTTGAGTGATAAACATTTTTGTTAATGTGATTAACTGGTATTTATAAGCTTAATGGTGAGTACGGTTAACTCTATTTCAGCACGTGAGACCTTGTGCTTTGTGCTGCAGACATCTGGGTATTGGAGCTCTTCAGCCGTGCAACCAGGGTGAGAGCCTCTGTTGTGCTCTCCCTGCTGCTGAGAAGGGGGGGTGGAGACATGCACATACTGGTTTTTCTGTGCGATAGAGCTGATAATTCGGGGTTCTTGTGAAGTTTTCATCATAGAAAATGGGCAGTAGGATTTGCAGTTAGTAGTGAAATGACTGACTCTCAGTCCACATTGGGAAATGTAAGAGAAAACATTTTGGTGATAGAGACATATGTCTTAGAAGGTACAACACAAAGAGTGAGCTGTGTATTTTATGTAATGTAAACTGTGGATTTTAGTCAATAGTAACATATCGATATTGGTTCATCAGTTGTAACAAATGTCCCACCCTCATGCAAGATGTCGCTAATGAGGGGCGCCTGGGTGGCTCAGTGGGTTAGGCCGCTGCCTTCGGCTCAGGTCATGATCTCAGAGTCCTGGGATCGAGTCCCGCATCGGGCTCTCTGCTCAGCAGAGAGCCTGCTTCCCTCTCTCTCTCTGCCTGCCTCTCCATCTACTTGTGATTTCTCTCTGTCAAATAAATAAATAAAATCTTTAAAAAAAAAAAGATGTCGCTAATGAGGGAAACAGATGGGGAAGAGATGGAGAGATGAGAAGGTATATGGGAACCCTGTGTGCTTTTTGTTCAATTTTTCTGAACCTAAAAGTGCTCAAGAGTTTAGAAGTTTTAAGTAACTGGTTGAATGTCACTTAAGCAAGTTCTTACCATACCATACAAGTTCATGTTTAACCCTGACCCTTGGGATTTCTCAGGTAAGACAAATCTGGTTTGCAGTTTGAGCTGTTCTGTCAGGTCGATTTGCCCCTCTGTTTTTCTGATGTTCGTTAACTGTGCTTTTGCCTCTTCTCTCTTTCTCTGTTGAAACAGTTAGAATGCCAAGATGCCTTGGAAACAGCAGCCCGAGCTGAGGGCCTTTCCCTGGATGCCTCCATGCATTCTCAGCTCAGAATCCTGGATGAGGAACATCCCAAGGGAAAGTACCATCATAGCTTAAGTGCTCTGAAGCCCATCCGGACCACTTCCAAGTAAGCGGCTCTGCCGGCTAATGGCTTGTTTGTGAAGCACCAGAGCATTTTTGAAAATTTGGGCTAAGATTAGATCATTTGGGAAGACCCGCTTTTAGTCAGGAGCTCGGTTTATGAAACAGTGTATCATAAATGCCAGCTAGCCCCTCTCTGTGTGTTGACAATTTTGTGCTTTGGGTTTTCTCTCCTCAGACACCAGCACCCAGTGGACAATGCTGGGCTCTTCTCCTGCATGACTTTTTCTTGGCTTTCTCCTCTGGCCCGCATGGCCCACAGGAAAGGGGAGCTCTCAATGGAAGACGTGTGGTCTTTGTCCAAGCACGAGTCTTCTGATGTGAACTGCAGAAGGTAGGCTTCTCTGGTCCACCCTCATCTCCCATATACTGGGGTGCATAGGGCCTGAGCTAGGAGGGGGGGGGGGTCTGGCAGTGTGACGCCCTCAGCTCTGTGTTCTTTTAGGATCTGAGCTGTCCAATGGAGGGAGGGTAGCCTGGGAATGACTTTCTCTTTGCTCTTCTGCTTTATCTCCTATTTCACCTTTAATCCTGTTTTAACCACGGGCTTTCTCTCTCTCTCTCAGCCCCGCTTCTCTTCCTGAGTCTACAGGGAAATTATGTTGCTGCCTTGTGACAGAATACATTTTTGTGGTAGCTGATTATCATGACTAAAATCTAGTTTGCAACTTTACATTTGACCACAGGATCCTTCAGAAAGTGTTGGGGGCCCTTGAGAAAGGAAGTTCTTAGTCAGAAATGAATTCTATTCAGGGATAATTTTTTTGGGTGGAAGGAAGGACTTCGGTTCTCATCATTTTCCATATCTGGAGAGGCTCCCTATGCAGGGTAAACATGTAGTTGCCCAGAAAGGGTATTTTCCCCCCAGAAGGTGAGGTCCACATACATAGTTCAAAGAAGAGACTCGTGCGAGTGGTGTCAAAGCCTGAAAACAGAAAGCAATGGCAGGAGGGAATCTAGGGTGTCTGTTCACCTGGGCAGACGTGTAACAGAGGACATGTGCCCTTGTTAAGACTAGAGAGACTGTGGCAAGAAGAGCTGAATGAAGTTGGGCCAGACGCTGCTTCCCTCCGAAGGGTTGTGTGGATCTTCTGCCGCACCAGGCTCATCCTCTCCATCGTGTGCCTGATGATCACGCAGCTGGCTGGCTTCAGTGGACCAGTAAGTTCTAACCATCCTTTCTGACAGTCTCCAGGGGCCCGGCCACGGCCAGCTCTAACACGCTTGTTCTGTTGCAGGGGTAGTGCTCACCTGTGGGCTAGTTAGCAGCCTTAGAGATGCCTCTAGGCCTGGTAAAAGGGAACAGTTGATTTTGGAGTGAATGGTGGCTTGTCAGCAGCTGGAACGATGAGGGGCCATGTTGCCAGAGAAGAGCCGGAAACCGGCTTGCTTTCCTGGGGCGGGTGACAGAGAACGATTCCGGCTCTGCGCAGGACGGTGCTTCTTTGCTGTGTGTTGATGTGGAGCGACAGTGTTGGTCTGGGGAGAGGTGTCTCGCGGTGCCGTGAGTGGGTGAGAGCAGTGTGGTGTGGCGCAGTGGCTGGGCTCAGTGCTGGTGACGTGCGCCCGGAGGTGGAGTTGTCACGTGGTCCGTGGTTCTGTGGCCAAGGAGCCTGAAGAAACCCAAGGAGTGTTGAGGCTTTTTTTAGAGTCCAACCTGGAGTCTATTTTTAAGTTTTGGTTTATAGTGTAAACTGTGTGGCAGGTGTCGGGGTGGCAGCCGTGGTGTTTTCCTAGTGTGTACTGAAGCAGAGTAGGTAAGAGAGTGATGTTCACACTGTTTCCTGGACACCTGTTTCTTACACCTGCTGTGCTGCCTGACACTTGAGACTTTGATTAAATCTATTCTCTGCATATTTGCCTTGAGGCATTGGAGCAGTAGTACTACTTATACTGTGCATTTTCCGTGTGTGGGTAAGCTGGAGGTTCATGGTCTTGGTAAGTATATGCCTAAGATGCATGGTGATTAGGTAAAACTAATTTGCAGTTTTCCTGTTTTATTTTTGTTGTTGTTTGTTTGTTTTTTGTTTTTTGGTTTTTTTTAATGTTTGATGCCTTTTTAAAAGTTCTGATCTCTTTTCTGAAGCAGAGAACACTACTTTTCTGGTATTATGTTTCTATATGAATTGACCAACTAACACACTTTTGTATAAATTTTAAGAGATACCATGTAAGTGAATATTATGTTACTGACCAAAATGGCAAACATTTTCATAGGACCAGCTTCCCCCAAGAAGAGCTTCTGTCATTGTTTCACTACAGGGCTGATGGCTGCTCTGGATCTTCTGTAGCGTTCTTTGAGCTGGGTAACAAGGTATATAGGGTTTCTTTACTCCATTTGGCCAGTGCAAGAAATTCATTGGCTCCCCCCATGCCAAAAAAAAAAAAAAAAAAAAGGAAAAGAAAAACCAAAAAAAACCCACAAAAAAGGGGGGGTATACCATAGATTGTTGAGATTTTAATTTTTTATTTGGGACAAAAAACTACCTATGCATGTTCAGTTTGGGGGCCTACAGTCACTCCCTTGAGCATCTGCATATTCCTCCATCTCTCTCTTAAGGTACAGCATACTGGAATGCTAGCTCTAGTAAACTCTTCTAGATGCCAGGGAATACTGAGAGACTTCCTTTAAGAGGAAAACAGCAGCACGCTTTTCCTTCTGTCTGCCCTCTTGGGGAAGAGCAACTTAAGGCCTCTGTTATTTCATGAGATCCCATCCTAGAACAACTGAGAAAGCAGTGGTCCCCTCCATAGTCTCTCTCAATGATGAAAAGACTTAAAACTATAAGCAAAGCAAACTTCTTTTTTTGGAGTACCAATTCAAACAAATTTCTTTTTTAATTGGAAATTGAAGAGTCAGCCTGGTTTGAGATTAGTGCTAGCAGTGAACATACCTTCTGTTCTGTGCGGATTTAAATCCTTTCAAGGAACACCCATTTTAGATTTTTGCACATTATCTAATATGGCACAACTTTCAAACTGGCTTAGTCTATTCTTACGGAAATCTGTGAAAGAACCGACCTCCTAAATATGGGGATATTTCTTTCCTCCCCTCAGGCATCGCTGAACCTTGGTAGCCATATGCAGAATATACAAAATGACCAAGTTCATGTGTATTTTTTAACTGGCCGGACATCTGTACATCAGGACGATCCAAAGTTTCAGTGATGCCGGTGGACCAGAGCTCTGGGCAGAGTGCCCAGAGGTCACAGTAGTGTTAATGGAGTACCAGAAAGGATAAGGGTATGGTCCTGACCTAATATGAGTGGCCAGACTTGCTAAAGATACAGAGATGCTGTGTGGCCTTCCTGGATTTGAACAATTTAAAAAGACCAGGCTTGACCTGTGATTCTCCTGTAAGGAATTAGCATCCACCCTGTGGATCTGCAGGAGAAGGCTACCTCCTGTGGTGCTATATCTTGGTGAATGCTAACTCTGTTCAAGGGCCTTTTGGGGGAAAGGGCAGTGAATAGCCTCTAGAGAGGTAAGTTTCCCACCCTCCCAACCTCTCCCCAGCTGCAGCTTGCTTGATGCTGTCAGGATCTGGATTTGGGGGGAGTCTCTCTGTAGTGGAACCAGTGACAGAAGCTGTTCTTTAGAATTTTCAGGATGGCTGTATTCTGCGGTCAGAATGAGAGAGTCAAGCTGGGCAGAATCTCTCGCCAAGAGTTCAGGTAAGGTAATGTTTATTCACTGGGAATGCTTTCCACAGCCAGACAGCTATGCTGACAATCTCTCAAGTTTTTTCTCCCAGTTTGTTTACATTTAAATGATAAGTTTGTAAAACTTTTTAAAACTAAATTTTGGTTGGATTTTTTTCATGAAAGCCTTTTTTTCTTTATCCCATACATACAAAAATGGTTTAAAATGTAATTGTTTTTTTAAGAACCCTATGTGTTGGAAATTCTTTAATCTGCTCTTTCCTCTTTTCCCCCTCCTCTGAAAGTTTTACATAATGTAAGCTTCATTATGTCTTTTACCTTCCCCCGGCTTCCCACCTCGGGAGGTACTAAATGCTATTAACCAGTGCTGAAAAATGGCACTGTAAAGGTATGGGAAGGACGGAGCCCCAAACTACAACCTGCTGTCCTTTCACGCCTTCCTCTGGAGACTGTTCCATCGGTGCCGAGGTGTGTGAGAAAATGCTTTACGGCACCGTCATCTTACTGAGTTGCTTCACGTGAGGAAAAATGGGGTTTTGACCCTGCCACTCAGTGACTCAGTTCCACATTTTGGATTGCATACTGGAAAAGAAGCCAATCTTCTTGCTAGTAAACCAACAACCCAGCTGTATGCAGTGGTGACCCAAACAATGGATATAAACCTAAAAAATCTGAGGGAGGGGAGAGGTGGAATACAATAGTTCTCGGGATCTGAAATCTCCTATTTATTTGATCAGGTTACTTAACTGACGCTTGACAGAAATCTCACTGGTGGGGATCTCTTAGGATCTAGTGGACATCTGGTATTAACTTCCTTTCAGGAAAAATGAGAAATGCCAGTTAACCCAGAGAACGTCTGGGTTCTGAAATTCAGCATTAGCCGCCTCAGGACAATTGTGTCTGGCCTCCATTTTGTCTGTCGTTCAGAGCTGGCTTCCACCTACAAGTACCCTGTGCTATAAGGATCCGGGGTAGTTGGGTGGATGGGTTTCTCGTTCTTTTTTTTTTTTTTTCTTCCTTCAGGGTGGGGGATCGGTTTGACTTTCTTTTGTCGTGGTTTGTTTTCTTTCATTTTCGGCAAGATCAATTTTAGCTGCAAGGACTTGGGAAAAAAAAAAAAGAAAGACTCTGAAGGATGCTGCCCCGTTTTTCCTTGAGGCCTAGTTTTTTGTATTCTGTCCTGAGCAGAAGTCCTCCATCACAGCCTGCTGAACCAGTAGCACCCAGAGATTTTTAAGCCGAGTTCCCTCTGTGGGGGGAGTTTTTAGTTTTGTTTTCTTAAAATTCTCTTTCCTTAGCAGCAAGGTCTTATTCCTGGAGAATCTACTCCATTGCAGACTCCCTGCAGCTTCAGGAGCCTTAATCGATTAAGTGCTGTCAGCTTGATGTACTCCTCCGGACTCTGGAAACAGCTGTGGGTTCTATTCTGTATTTCCGCCGTGTGTAGCGAACACAACAGTCGGAGGCCAGATGACCTGTTAGATGGCTAGCCTTGTAAAAACTCGACTCTGTATGTTCCCATGTATGTTACCGCAATGCTCCTTCTGTTGTACAGTGTCTGTGAGATGCTCTTTGAAGATGGTACTTTTATTTTATTTTATTTTTTCATTTTCAATAAAAGTACATTACCTCCCACTTCCTGGTATTTAATCCTGTTGCTGAATGTGCCTTGTGTGAGTGTGTGCTCCGGCGTTGCAGGACCTCAGAGCTGGAGGTGGCACTCGGTGGTTCTTGGGGGCTGGCTGCCTTCCCTCACTGCAGGTGGTGTTAGACATATGCTACCTGAGGTAACATGTTTTTGTTTTTGGGAGGGAGTGGGGGGTGGGGAGGGCCCAGGGGAGGGTTTCTGGATTTTGGATAGTCTGCTTTGTTTGCTCTCTTCTGTACTATTAAACTGCCGATGTTTATTTTCAGGAATGTTTTGCAAATGCACTTCTCACTCTTCCCCAGTCCAACTGTAGGTACACTGTTCCTTTTTATCAAATAAGCACGTTTGAAACAATCCAAAAAAAAAGAAAGGTCTTAATTTCCTTTAAAGACATGTATCAATGTGTGGAGATACTGGAGTCAGGTCAAATATATCCTTTTTAATGACCATGTGTTTAGAATTAATTTCAGCTCATGGACAGGTTTATGTTACATTAGAAAGAGTAACAGTTTTGGTGGTGTACTTAAAGAAGAAAAAAATCCAGATGAGGCCTACTACCTGCGAAATGCCTTGAGTAACTATCCGCAGGCGGGTAGTCAGTCCTATTTGGTCGTTCAAGGTCTTCCTCTGCTTATGCGTGTAGCACTGTGCAGTGGAGCTGCTTCCTCTTTCTAACTTAACATAAAGCTGTGGCGTGGTGTGTGGGTGCCGTGGAGATGTTGACAGCAGCATGTGTTTCTCCCTGTAGGCCTTCATGGTGAAACACCTCTTGGAATACAGCCAGGTCACAGATTCTAACCTCAAGTACAGCTTGCTGTTAGTCCTGGGCCTCCTCCTGACGGAAGTCGTGCGCTCGTGGTCTCTCGCGCTGACTTGGGCGTTGAATTACCGAACTGGTGTCCGCTTGCGGGGGGCCATCCTAACCATGGCATTTAAGAAGATCCTTAAGCTAAAGAACATTAAAGAGAAGTCTGTGGGTGAGGTGAGTAAGGGGTGTTCGCTTCAGGGCAGGGAGAAAGCTCCCAGCTTGAGCTCGTTCCTGATGTTGGATCTCTGCTTTGTCCTTCCATCTTCCTCCTGAGACAAGGGGCCGGCGTCCTTGCAGGGTCCTCTCACTGCTCTCTCTGTCTCGTAGCTCATCAACCTGTGCTCCAACGACGGGCAGAGGATGTTCGAAGCAGCTGCCGTTGGCAGCTTGTTGGCGGGAGGACCCATTATTGCCATTTTAGGCATGATTTATAACGTAATTATTCTAGGACCAACAGGCTTCCTAGGATCAGCTGTTTTTATCCTCTTTTATCCAGCAATGGTGAGTAAGCCTCCTTGCCGTATTGTAGCAGCTTCTCCTTAAATGAGCTTCTCCTTAAACCACTCCACTAGGTTTCATGTAATAGGCACTGTTGAGGTGTCACATCTCTGACTGGAAATTTCCTCAGAGCAGGTGTGGAAAAGTCTTGAAAGAGCTAGACAGTGTTCAGTCCCTAGAGGCAGAATTTTGTCTGGAGAGGAAGTATGGTGTCCTGTGAATAAAGGCCATGACTCTTAATGAGATTTGAAAAAAAGAGTCTGTCTGAGTGAAGGAGGAGGCCAGCAGGTGAACTCTGCCCTTAGGAACACGAGAGTGTCTGAGTCTCTTTGTCTCAATTTGATGCTAACCGATACGGCTTTTCTGCTTTTCTTTGGTAACACTCAATAACCATAATTGCTATGAGAACAAAGTTTGTTTATAAGGAAGTTTGTTTAACTTCCTTGCAAAGAGATAAGAATTAGGTAATATTTTATTATGATTTAATAGACCAGTTTTATTAAAAGGCAGTGCAACTACAAGGTGCTCATTTTATTTTTCATAATCTTAAGCAGCTTTGTTTCCCAGAAAGACTAGACAGTTCTTAAGTTTGAATAAGCCCTGACTTGGCATGATATCGCTTTTCCTTTTAGATGTTTGTATCACGGATCACTGCATATTTCAGGAGAAAATGTGTGACCACCACAGATGAACGTGTCCAGAAGATGAATGAAGTCCTCACGTACATTAAATTTATTAAAATGTATGCCTGGGTCAAAGCATTTTCTCAGAGTGTTCAAAGTGAGTTTACAACTTTCATATGTGCATGTTGTAGAAGGTCTTTGCTTCCTGATCACATTAGTTGCTAGGAACCCTAATGTCATAGGATCATAATAGCTTTTTAAAATATCTTACGATCTTTATATTGGAAGGAATCTTAGAGACTTGAACTCATAGTCTCATCTCACATGGGAGGAAATTAAGACCGGGAAATTGTGTTTTTTTTCCCTCCACGGTAACTTAGTAGTTATAAGCAATTCATTCAGTTTCAAAGCAGGCCCCCACCCCCACCCCATGTATACTGTCATCCTGCCCATAGTTTTATGGCCTGGCTATGAAGACATCACAGAAAACAACACCAAGAGGCTTCTGAGAGCTTTCCCCTTCCGTCCCACCCCAGGTGCAGGCGCATCACAGGCATGAGATGTGTGAGGTGTGAGATCCTGGGGAAGGGGGAGAAGGGCCGCTCTGGGGGTCAGGACAGCTGGAGTCCGGGCCTAGTGCAGCTCCTCAGTCACCGGGGTTTTGGGTTTGTTGTTTTAGTTTTATCTTTTCAAATAATTGACTTACGTTGAGTCTCAAGGCCCCATCCTGGCCCTATCCTGCTTATCCTGATCAGTCAATTCAGTGCAGACATAAACATGTCTAATATGGGAATGCCACAATGCTTGGAGGAATAATTAGCATTAGACTGGACGTTCAAAAAGGTCTCAACAGAAGTCGGAATGATGGGCTTAAAAAAGGTGGCATTTAAGAAGGGCATATTTAAAGGCGCTTTAGAGTTGAAAAAAGTCATCCATTGAAACTTAAGTATAAGAAATGAGGGCTGTCCATTGACCATCACCTCATAGTAAGCTAACCTGAATATGTGGCAGTTATAAAAGTTAAAAGTTAATGCAGTTTGGGGCACCCGGGTGGCTCAGTGGGTTAAAGCCTCTGCCTTCGGCTCAGGTTGTGATCCTGGGGTCCTGGGATTGATCAGTTGGTGGTCCTCAGGAGGAGGTGGTCACTCAGAGGTGTTCCAGCAGTGGGTCAGGTGACTTTATTGAGTAGTGAGGGAGTTGTCAGTGGAGTGGAACCAATGGTTGTGAACTGGGTAGCCTCCAGGCATGTTGTAGGCAGAGTGACTGCTGATGGTCCTTTCTGCCTCTTTCATTCTGTGGTTTCATAATTTGAATGAGAGTCTCCTCATCCTTGAGCCCCTGACTTTGGTGTATATTGGTTTGACAGGAGTGTTCTTTCTCATAGGACTTAAGCAAGGTATATGGTCAATGTGAAAGCAATGGGTTAGATTTTTTAAAATAGGACTTATGAGCTAGCTCATAAGATGGTTCCCAGTGTCTTGAGCAGTGGTAATACCTTTAAGCTCAGTACAGAGTTTCTCAGAAGAATTGCTTTTGTGTTTAAAACTTTAAACACACACACACACATACACAAAACTTGCCACTTTATTGTCCTACTTCCTACTCCATGGTCTTTAGTTCTCTAGGATTGCTGTGTTAATAAGGGTCTCCATTTTGCAAATACTTAAGAAAAATCTTTCTGCCTACAAAAATTATATTTTACTCACCTTCCGTCAATCATCCTCACTGCCTTTGGTGTGAAAGCCTCTACCCAGCACTGACATACGGCGGGCACTGTAGTAAATCTGAGTTCTTTAAATTCTCCGTTACCATGGTTGTAGTCTTTTCTGTTGTTTACTGGAAATAAACAACAATCAGCCAGGCAAACGAAAGAGCCATTTACAGATACAATTACCCTGTCCATTCCTTCTAGATGTAAGATGTTTGCAAGAAAAATCAGATGAAAGCAGAAGGTGTTCATTGCACTGATACGTAGGGACTGGTTTCTGTTAGATTCATTCTGTAACTTGATTCCATTTCAAACCTCAGGCTTATGTACCAGCATTAACAGTAATAACTGATAGTCAAGCTGACCTGGGTTTTGCATCATGGGTGTTAAAGAGTTTTGTGTGTGGTTTTTTTTAAAATTTATTTTTTATTTTTATTTTTTATAAACATACATTTTTATCCCCAGGGGTACAGGTCTGTGAATCACCAGGTTTACACACTTCACAGCACTCACCCTAGCACATACCCTCCCCATGTCCATAACCCCACCCCCTTTCTCCCAGCCCCCTCCCCACAGCAACCCTCAGTTTGTTTTGTGAGATTCAGAGTCACTTATGGTTTGTCTCCCTCCCATTCCCATCTTGTTTCATTTATAAAGAGTTGTTTTAAAGCCTATGTGGCTGAAGATCTACCAAGTGTTCTTTGGTGACAGAAGACCAATATCTCACGGTTTCTTTTGACTTGCTTTAAAATTGGCTTGCTTTTCAGCAATTGGCTTGCTTTTTATTTTTAGAAATCCGAGAGGAGGAGCGTCGGATCTTGGAAAAAGCTGGATACTTTCAGAGCATCACGGTTGGTGTGGCTCCCATTGTGATGGTGATTGCCAGTGTGGTGACCTTCTCTGTTCACATGACCCTTGGCTTTGATCTCACAGCAGCACAGGTCAGTGAACCATCAGGGCTTGGGAAGATTTTAGAAATACCACATGTAGAACTGCTTTGGTCCTCTTCTTGATATGGAGGAGTCCCCAGTAACCAGAAGGTATTTTTTCTTTCATGTGATTAAGCCAAGAAGGAGAAGAATGGGGATTTAGCCCTAAGCACAAATAACGTATGGATTATTTTAAGTCAACCCAACTTTGGATTTAATTCTGAAAAGACAAATCATCCTTTGGTTCAGATTTACTGAGAATTTTAACTGAAGGTCTTATAAAAGCTCTTCCTTTAAAAAAAAAAAAAAAAAAAAAAGGCATACGTAGGGTGCCTGGGTGGCTCAGTTAGTTAAGCGTCCAATTCTTGATTTTGGCTCAGGTCATGATCTCAGGATCATGAGATCAAGCTGTAGGTTGGGCTCCACACCCAGCAGGGAGTCTCCTTGGGATTTTCCCTCTCCCTCCTTTTCTGCCCCTCTCCCCCACTCACATGCACAGGCTCACTCTCTCTCCAATAAATAAATGAATCTTAAAAAAAAGCATTTGTGACTCATACCAACTTGATAGTCAGGTTGCTGCCTTCCTTAAATCTGAAAGGAAATTGATGTCTTGTTATTTTTGTTGCAGTCTCTAATCAAGCTCAGTGTCTTTCTTTTTCCTATTTTCAGGCTTTCACAGTAGTGACTGTGTTCAATTCCATGACTTTTGCTTTGAAAGTAACACCATTCTCTGTAAAATCCCTCTCGGAAGCATCAGTTGCTGTTGACAGATTTAAGGTAAGTGGCTCCCTTCCCCTCCTTCATGTCAGGAGCCTTCCCCGGCAGAGCTAACTGTTGCCTTTACTCCAATGGGCCACACAAGGTGCCATACTTGGTTTTTGTCCACATCTGGTCTTTTGTCCAGTTGGTAAGAAAGGGGGCAGTAGACGGGAGTGAATTCAGGGATGGGGCTAGTTACCTTTTCAAGTGAATGTGAAATTTTACATTTTGTCAACAGCCCATCTAGTTCTGGGCCGCCAGGATTTTGTTCCCCTTCAAAGCGAGGCCCTTCTTCCTCGGCCTGATTTGGGTATATGTCCTAAAACTTCCTGGGCCTTTCAGTGACTCAGACTTGGAAGATCAGAATCATAGGGGGACTGTCAGCTTTTCCTCACCTCGGTCTACCGTCGACCTCTACCAAAATGCTATTGTCATTTTGATTGGTCAACATGCTATGCCCTTTTCCGTGCTTTCTCTTTCGTACCTTGTAGTCACCACTCATGATGCAGGGAATGCAGTGACGTAGGAATAGTCATACAGTGACATCATGTTGCAAAGTGCAGCTAAGGAAAGACCAGGTTTTTTTCTGGAGGTGGTTAGTTGATCATACTTTGACTGTGTTCTTTATGCCTTCAGAATCATACAAATAGGTGATACAAGAAGTTGATAGATTTGGGAGGGTGAGGGGAGAGATATTTGAAAGTGGTTAATACTTTTTAAAAAGAAGCAGCACCTGTGTGGGCTGGAATTCCTTGACTACGCTCCTGTAGGGAGTAGCTCGCGCACTCCTGCCAAGCCTTCTTGGCTAGTGAGAACAAGGCAGAAGCGATGCTGGTTGCTTGAAGGCTTGAGGCTCATAGGCGTTCATATCATCACCTTAGATGTTTGGGGGGAGAAAGCAGTTGAGACTCTTGGAGAATATGAAGAATGGAGAAGAGCTTCCACGATTTATTTGGATTCTGCTTGTTTACAGTTAACAGGGTGAATTTTGTTTGGGCAAGAAAGCCAGTCCTCAAGAATGCATCCCCAGCTCTGTGCCCTCCCTCCCTAAGCTGCTAGAAGGCGAAGAGCCAGAGCCATAGAAAAGAAATGGCCTAATTGTAATCAGAGTTTTATTTTGCTGAATCTACAATACCTAGTCATGGAAGAAAGCCTGTGTTTTGACCATAAGATTATCCCCGTCCTTGTTAATTAGAATGGATTTGGTAGCATTTGGGATGAAACAGTAAGAATTGATAGTACAGGTTTGTTCGCCCTGTGTTTCTTGAGGGCTTTCTTCTCTTCCGTTTACTGGTGAGGACTTGCGTTCCCAGGTGGATTTCACACCACAGCTCCTTCCTCTATCCAGAGAACTTCAGGGTTAATAATAGAAGCAAAATCACCCACAGCTGTATTACATGCCCCTTGAGGCTTCAGTTCTTTTCTGTCTTCTTGGCAGGCTCCTCCTGCCCCTCATCTCCCTCCTTCTCCCCCGTCCTTCTCCTTCTCTACCTGCTGGGAAGATGATAACAGGTGGAAAGGCAGTAAGAGGCCACCTTGTGACATTTCTAAGATTGTTGTCAATATAGAGTTGCCAGCTTGAGCAAATAAAAAGACAGGACCCCCAGTTAGTTAATAACTACATGGGATATAACTATACTACCAAATTATTCATTGTTTATATAGAATCAGAATCTAACTAGATGTCCTGTATTTTATTTGGCAACCTTCTGTCCTTTCTCCTCCTCAACAGACACATTCTGGGTGAATGAGGGTTCTTCCCCCCCACCCAAAGATTTATTTATTTATTTGACAAAGTGAGAGAGGGAGAGCACATACAAGCAGGCAGAAGTGCAGGTAGAGGGAGAGGGAGAAGCAGTCTCCCCGCTGAGCAGAGAGCACAACGCAGGGCTCGATCCCAGGACTCTGGGATCATGACCTGAGCCAAAGGCAGACGCTTAACCCACTGAGCCACCCAAGTGCCCCGTGCATGAGAGTTCTGTTTTGTTTTTTTTTTTTTAAAGATTTTATTTATTTATTTGACAGAGAGAAATTACAAGTACACTGAGAGGCAGGCAGAGAGAGAGAGAAGGAAGCAGGCTCCCTGCCGAGCAGAGAGCCCGATGCGGGACTCGATCCCAGGACCCTGAGATCATGACCTGAGCCGAAGGCAGCGGCTTAACCCACTGAGCCAGCCAGGCGCCCCGAGAGTTCTGTTTTGATAGTTGGTGTCCTATGGTAAAGTTGAGGTTTATGGTTTATGTACCTCAGAGTTTCTATTGTCCTGGAAGGTGCCAATCCAAGTAGATGTAACTTCAAGTGTTGTGAGCCCATTGGGTGCCTCCGCATGTCTCAGGAGGAGGACAGCCTGCAGGGAGCCCATGGGAAGGATATGGGGAGAAGGAGCTGTGCAAACTGGAGCACTGGCTTATTTTTTTAATAGTCTATGAGGCCTGAAAGATCCCTTTAATAACTCCTTAAAGAAGAGAAATGGTGGGAATTTGGTTAGCGTATGGCTTTACTCTGTGAAAGTGGTGAAAATATTTGGCATGTTATTCTTAGCTCAGTTTTTCCATAAGGCTCTGAATAAATGAAATCAGTAGCTGTTTTTGGAAAATTAAACCTAAGACTGATGAAGAGTAAAGGTTATCGAGGGTATTTAGAGCCATGACACTTCTCGGAAGATTGGAAATTAGGAATGGGTAGGAGATGTGGCAGTCAAAGCTTGGAGTTTAGGATCTAAGACAAAAGACTTGCTCTAGGGGAGGAAGATTTTATGTTTCATTTAATAACACCTTGCAAACTTTAAAATAGTTGGGGGTTCTCAGTCAATAAGCAGAGTCCTAACCCTGAAAGGCATCTTTTATCTAAAGTCTTTTGAATGTTAAAGATTTCAAAATTATTATTATTATTACTCATTATTATTTTTACCATATGAGAATCCAACTGCGATAGCATTCTGTGAAGATCTGCAGTTTAAGGAACTGTCAGAATTGGGTTCATAAGGTTTATTATAGGCAGTTTTTCAGATCTCATTTTAGAAATACTTAGCTTTTCAATCATTCCACTTTTTGTCCCTAACATAACTCAGAGGGACTCTGGGAATGAGTGGGAGGAAAGGCTAGTTGTCCTCCCAAGGATATTTCCGAAAGAGGTTCCCTTCACTTCCCCCCAAGTCTGTTCCTTTGGTTATTTGAATCCTCACAAGTTTCAAGGCAGAACTTTGAAGTCATGAGAGCTTGCCAGCGATGAACCCAAGCAAGCTAGTCGTGGTCACCATCTCAGATCACCTGTCCCCACACACATGTGGTGTGTGGTTGGTGAGGGAAGCCCACAGGATTTGAGGCTCCTCGGGAGTATTCTGGAAGGGAAACGGAGCCATTGAGGGTCCGTCTAGGAGAGCAGCATGCCCTTTGGTTTTTCTGCTTGCATTTGACCCCCTGCTCTTCAGCAAGTCATGGGTGAGAATGAGGGGCTGCCTACGGGTTAGTTAAATGCACTTTGAGCACCCTCGATTAGTAGTAGACAGGGAAAGGTAGGTTAGGACGTGATTGGCAGTGTAGAGCGCTGGGCCACTGAAAAGGCCCCTGTCCCTCCTGAGGGTGTCCCCACACCCCCGTGACCTCTCACTGGGCCTGAGGCTGGGCTACACTAATGAGCTACCTTTTGCCCTTCAGCTTCCTTCCACTGTATAGCCTGATGTGTTTTGCCACGTGAGTGTGCGCCGTAGGCTTGTCCCCCTGGTCTTGGTCCAGTGTCTCATCTTTGCACCTCTCTCACAACTCCTATCAGAGTTTGTTTCTGATGGAAGAGGTTCACATGGTAGAGAAAAAGCCAGCCAGCCCTCACATCAAGATAGAGGTGAAAAATGCCACCTTGGCATGGGACTCCTCCCACTCCAGTATCCAGAACTCACCCAAGCTGACCCCCAAAACGAAAAAAGACAAGAGGGCTGCCAGGGGCAAGAAAGAGAAGGGGAGACAGCTGCAGCGTGCCGAGCAGCAGGCCGTGCTGGCAGAGCAGAAAGGCCACCTCCTCCTGGACAGTGAGCAGCCCAGCCCTGAGGAAGACGAGGGCAAGCACATCCACCTGGGAAGCCTCCGCCTGCAGAGGACACTATACAGCATCGACTTGGAAATTGAGGAGGTAAGCTGGTGCCTCCTGTCCCCACCCACACCCCGTCTGACTGTGGGTATCTGCAGGCCTCCTTCCCGCAAGAGCAGACAGCCATCTTCCTTGCACCAGGGTACCCGTGGGCTGGGCCTGGGCTAGTTGGTGTGCAACTAAGGAGATGTGGCCAGCTCCAGCTCCGCAAAGGAGTAGTTAGGCATCTAACAGTAGAACTTCCTACCAACTCATCTCAAGAGATGCTCATTTTATAAGCAAGGAAGTGAAGCATTCAAGTGCATTCTCCAAGACTTGTCCCTGAATAGATTCTAATTGTATATGAGCTGTAAGAGTTATTTCTGGTTATTATGACTCTGGGTGAGCCTCTCGTTACCAGTAGGCTGTGCAGAGCCCAGACCCTGGTCCATGTAAGAACTCTCAGGGCTGCTGTTATTGACAAATCTCCTGTAATTATTTACCTACTTCCTTACTTGCTTTAATTGCAGCATAATTAGTAGCCAATGTTACATTAGTTTCAGGTGTACAACATACTGATTCTGTGATTGTTGATCTTTCACATAAATGAAGGGTCGTTAGGATGTGTGACATCACAGCCTGGGTAGCAGAGGACTGGAGTCTCTCCAAGGGGCTCCTGTGCAGAGTAGCTGGAAGAGACTCTGGTTCAGGGCTTTGCAGACACACTCTAACTGGGAACCAGCTGCACCATTCAGAGGGGCTAAGATGTATGTGTATCTGTTAGCTCATGGCCAGATTTCTGAAGGCAGGCTTGCCAGGCACTGTTGTGGGCCTGGGGCTGTAGCCGCAGGAAAGCAAATGGACAAAAACCTCTGCTCCTGGAGCTTCTGTTTCAGTGGGCAAGGACAGATAGTAAAACAGTACAATGCATGGTCTGTCAGATGGTCTGTCAGGAAAGCAAATGGACAAAAACCTCTGCTCCTGGAGCTTCTGTTTCAGTGGGCAAGGACAGATAGTAAAACAGTACAATGCATGGTCTGTCAGGCAGCCCTGAGGATGAGAGAGTGCTGGGGCCTGGAGCAGGTGCAATTTAAATAGGCTGCCTGAGGGAGGGTGTCATTTAAAAAGTGGTATTTGAGCAAAGGCTGGAAAGACATGAGTAGGGGAGCCGTGTGGGTATCTGGAGGAAGAACATTCCAGGCAGAGGGAACAGAAGCAGAGGCCCTGAGTCTGCAGCTTGCCTGTTCCCCAGCAGTGAGCATGGGAGAGGAGGGCAGATGCTGGGGGCCGAGAGAAGGTTGGGATACCAGAGCCTCCTGCTGTGACTTTGCCGTTACTCTGAGTGGGAGGAGATGTGAGGGGTTGGAGGAGAATGATAGGATCTGACTTCTGTATCCTCTGGATCCAGAGCCAGACAGAAGAGAGAACAAAAAGCTCCTGCTCTTGAAAGCTGTCAACAAGAGCAGGAGAGGGTACCTCGTGACAGCACCTGAAACCACTAGTGTAGGTCATCATTAGCCATCCCGCACATCCATTTTTGACTTCAGTTAACTCTTAACCACGGGCTTCTTATTTAATAATGATGTTCTTGATCATTGAGGCAGCTCTATTACATTTCTCATCAGCCCTGTTAGAGCATTATTCCTCATTCAGCTTGAAATGTACTCTCTGCTTTCTGTCCGAGCCTCCTCCTGCCCTTCAGAGCCCACAGCCACATGACAGACCTTTAGCTGTTTTGGAGGGGGGGGTTCTTATTCTTCCAGCCCCCACTTCAGGGTGGGGAAGGGAAGTTAATGTTCGCCCAGGGCACTTCATTGTTGCTATCTCTGTTAGTCCCGTGGAGTCCAGAGAACAGAGCTTTCTCTGTGTAAACCTCACTGACGTGAGCAGAGATCCAGCCTTTGACTTGGTCTCCTCATTACCATCAGGCTGTAATCTTTCAGACTCCAGGGCCATGTCAGAAACTTTGTCCAACGTACTTAGCCCAAGATACTGTACTTGGTTTTATAAAGATCACTCCTTCCCTCAAGTTGCTCAAAGCCCAGTGAGAGACAGACTATGGAAGTGACCCAATTACGAGCGCACGGTTGACAGGTGTTAGTGGAGCTGGAGTTCCACTCCAGACCTGGCTGCCCCCAGGATCCATGCTCTCCTGCACATCACTCTCCCTTCCTTTGCTGCGGGACTGGTTGCTAAGCAAGTGGCCCTTTTGAAATCACTTGCCCGTTCTTTTTTTTTTTTTTTTTTAAGATTTTATTTATTTATTTGACAGAGAGAAATCACAAGTAGATGGAGAGGCAGGCAGAGAGAGAGAGGGAAGCAGGCTCTCCGCTGAGCAGAGAGCCCGATGCGGGACTCGATCCCAGGACTCTGAGATCATGACCTGAGCCAAAGGCAGCAGCTTAACCCACTGAGCCACCCAGGCGCCCCCACTTGCCCGTTCTTAAAAACTTTGACCACCGCCTGTTGAGAACTCATTATTTTACCTGGAGGTACTCAGTTAATCACAACCTTTTCCCCCTTGCTTTTAAGTGGGATTGATGGTTTCAGTAGTCTCCAGATTCTTAGAAATGTTTTGTAGAAAAATGGAAACAACAGTGCACATAGTTTTTATTGAAAATAATTTGTAGACTGTAGAGGAAAACATCATATAAAATGAAATGAAAACCAACAAAATAATTTTCAAGAGTTCTGCCCGCGTTTCCAAAAACAACAAAAATCAGTAATCACAAAACATGGGTCACCAAAAAAGTAAGAAAGAGGCTGGGCTTTTCTAAAAGTGGTGTGGGATACCTTCCTGTGTGTGGCTTATTAAGTGTTCTGAAAGGCTTCCACATTTGTTCCCTCCCCCATATGCCCTGCAGAAGCCCTCTGAAGTATTTGGCTGACAGGGAGGAGACAGGTAAGCGACTCGCCAGGATGATCCTTCCCCTGTTGGACTGTCGTGTTTTTCCTCGAAGAAGTCAGCAGTTCCCGGAGATAGTGGTCTGTGGCCCTTTCATGACCTTCCTTTCTCTGTGTGCTTTGTCCAGGGTAAACTGGTTGGAATCTGCGGCAGTGTGGGAAGTGGAAAAACCTCTCTGATTTCAGCCATTTTAGGCCAGGTAATACTTTGTTTTGTCCTTGGCCTTTTCTGCTTCTTTCTCTGGAATGTGCCGCACAAGAGTCCTGGGAAGAATGAACTGACTTCCCGAAGAGACTCAGGAGCGATAGAAGCAAAGTGAACCCTTGGTCTGTGTCCTGCATCCTGCCCTGATCCCCGTGTTCCCGCCCCTTATCAGCATCGTATCTGGGAGTGGGGTCAGTGGGTGCCTGAGGAGTGACTGACTGATATCTAGCTGGAGCCATCTCTTTCAGCTGCCTTCTTTTATTCAGCAAGTATTTATAGAGTGCCGTATGTATGCCAGACAGTGTGTTGGGAAATGTCAGAGATAAGCGGTAACACTCTGCCAACAGAGTGAGGAAGCCAGGCCTGCCAACATTACCAGCCTCCCTGTCAGAGAGATTGCTGTCAGGATTTGATCTAGAAGCAAAGCCCCACTCCGTTTACAACCTGACCATTGAAAGAATTATGCCCTTGGGAGCTGATGGCCTAGCTGGGGAGCTGTGCCTTCCAAACACACAAGCATTGCACGGAGCAGAGAGTGAATGGTTCACAGAGGGCCCAGCAGGGGGCTGTCAGGGTTTAGAGTGGAGGCGGGGACAAGGATCATCCAGCTGAGGCAAATGGTCTTTTCCTTGTTTTAAAATTGAATGCTAGGGAAAATAACCAAGGAATTTCCACCTGCTTTTTTTTTTTCTAAGATTATCTTTATTTATTTGATAGACAGTGATTACAAGTAGGCAGAGAGGCAGGCAGAGAGAGTGAGGGGGAAGCAAGATCTCCCTGAGCAGAGCCTGATGCAGGTCTTGATCCAAGGACCCTGGGATCATGACCTGAGCTGAAGGCAGAGGCTTTAACCCACTGAGCCACCCAGGCCCCCCTCCACCTGCTTTTAGTTATTTTTTTTTCCCTTTTTTTTTCCCCACCTGCTTTTAATCTTGAATCAGACTAGCTTGACTCTGGTGGTCGAGATGAGGATAAGCAAGCTTATTCTCACCTGCCTATGGATAAGGTCCAATGAGTCATTTCTCCATATTGAGGAAATTAAACACCGGCAAGATGGCGCTGGGGAAGGTTGTTTTATAGTGTCCCCCCTTATGGAGTATTTTGTTTGGCACAGTGTCGCTCTCACAGTTGTTGGAAGCGTGGCTCTCCCCGTGAGCAGTGATCCCCAGTGTGGTCTGAGGAAGGCCTGCTCCCAAATCATCTGGAACCACAGCCCCTCCGCCCCCACACTGCTTTGTGAGAGTGCAGTAGGATTCAGCCCTTGGTCTTTGCAGACAGCCAAAGCCTCCTAGGGATGCTGATCATTTCTGGGTCAGATGTAAGGGTCCATGATGAGAAACATAGGGGAAATGAAGGGAGAGGTGGTACTGAGTGGGTGATGGTTAGGGTGAAGACAGAATGGGACTTTGCTTCGAGGCCACATCCTGACAGCGATCTCTCTGACAAGGAGGCTGGTAATGCTGGTGGGCCTGACTTCTGTGAGTTTCACTCCTTGTTGGCTTTCTGCAGTATGGCTATTCATGCCACAGCAGCTAGAAGAGTTGAATTTCCACAGGAGACCCTCCATGGGTTTCTGAACGCTTTGGGTGCAGACAGTGGGCCGACCAGTTTGTGGGGAGTTAGTACCACTGTAGTGGTGGGTACACCCACGTACGTACACTGTGCGTTAACGGTGTTGGAGAGGACAAGCTTGGATGTGCGGGCTGGGTAACTAAACTTTGTTTCAAGCTAGCACATTCCTGACCCAGGACCAACGTCTACTGTCAGTCCCAAAAGGAACCCTGAAAGAGGACAAAAAGCATAAATCTTATCAGTCACTGTGGCTGAAAACACAGTCAAAGCACGGGGCTCATCACGCAGTCTCTTCCTGTTGAATGAGAGGGTCCATCCTCATTAAATGGATACTCTGTAATAGTAGTTGATGTCTAACGATTTTCTTCCTCTTTGGTCCTCATTTTACAGAAGCAGCTGCTTTAGCCAACAGCCTGGATTAATTAATTCTATAGATGAACTGTGGCAGGAACTAGCTCTAAATCCTTGCAGCACCCTCCTCAGGGGACTTCTGAGAGAGCCTTCTGCTCCAGTCCTTCCCTTAGTTAAAAGAGTTTGCAATTAGGAAGAGAGGGTAGCTTATGGGTTGCTGAATGAAGTGTTTGTTCGCTCCAGTCATAGATTACGTGAGATTCCGATCACACATAAGCAAGGAGAACTTTTATTTTCTTTGCTGCTGTAGCTCGCTGTCAAACAAAGGCGAGGTCAGGATTCGGGTCCAAAAAAACATCCAAGGAAATTCCCCAAACTTTGAACTCCATTGTGGAATTGTGGGGGGTTCTGTTGGCTTAGGGTGGTGGTTTTGCATCATGATGCCATTGGATGGTGTCTGTCTCCCTAGATGACACTTCTAGAGGGCAGCATTGCAGTCAGTGGAACCTTCGCTTATGTGGCCCAGCAGGCCTGGATCCTCAATGCCACTCTGAGAGACAACATCCTCTTTGGGAAGGAATTTGATGAAGAAAGGCAAGGAGTGTTTGGTTTCTGTCATGCTTTCCGTCTTGGCCATGTGAGATGCAAGGCAGCCCACGTCAGCAGGCTCTACTTCCAATCCGGTCCCTGATGCCAAGTCTCTTTATGTCCCTCAGATACAACTCTGTGCTGAACAGCTGCTGCCTGAGGCCCGACCTGGCCATTCTTCCCAACAGTGACCTGACTGAGGTACAGACCTTCTGCCCCTGGTGGGGCAGTGTGTTGAGCGGAGAGGAAGATGGGTGGCAGGCCAGTGCCAGAGTCACCTCCTAGTAATGTGTCTTAAATGTGGGAGTGGCTACACAGGGAGTTTAGCTTTCATTGGGACTTTGCGTTCAGAAAGCTCTTGTTCCTTAAGGCAAGGTTATCAACACTACTTGTTTTAAGCATATAAGTATTTCTCATGTCATGTGTTTTTTTGGTTTTTTTTTTTTGAAAGGGAGAGTGTATGTGAATATATGTGCACATGGTGGGGGTCGGGGGAGAGATGGAGGGAGAGGGGGAAAGAGAGAATCTTATGCAGGCTCCACGCTCAGTGCAGAGCCAGACACAGGGCTTGATCTCACAACCCTGAGGTCATGCATGCCCTGCACCCAAATCAAGAGTGGGACGTTTAACCGACTGAGCCACCCAGGCACCCTCTATGTCATGTGGATTTTAAACAAAATCCAATTGTTGTTTCAGAGTCAATGTTCTCTACAGTGTGTTAAAAACCGTAAGTCAAGTATGTGCTTGTTGAGGTTCTTCTATGAACTTCATTCTGCCAGCCAACCTCCTTACTCATAACACAGTTAATAAGGAGCCCTCTTCAATTAGAAAGAGAGAGGAGTTAGCCCAAAACCTCTTTCTTTGGCTCTCTGCCCCAGAGCAATTTGCAGAGGTGTGTCTTTGGCATTGGCTTGTGTTCTTTGGTGGGGACATTTGTTTCCCATGACCTGCCCTGAAAGTCTCTGGAGCTGGCATTTTATCCAGCTGACTTCAGTTAAATCCTTCAAACCAGATTTGGTACATGGTTTCATTAGTTCACTGGTTCTCAAATTTTAGTCCCTAGACCCATAGTGGATAAGCACCAATCGTGTTATTGGGAGCTGGTTAGCAATGCAGATTTTTGGGCTCACCCTACACCTACTGAGTCAGAAACTCTAGGGGCAGGGCCCAACCATCTGTTTCAGCAAGCCTTGTGGGGAATCCTGATACATGCTCCAATTTGAAAACTCTCAATTCAATGAATTTTTTTTTTTTTTAAGGACAAGTTCTTTTTTCTGTTTGTTTTTTAGTTACACAGCCAGTTACCATTTGACAATTGATTTATTCTTGTGTTCATTTAGTAACATTTACCAGAGGCTTGTCATATGCCAGCTCCATGTGTAGAAGCTGCTGGGCACTGGGAGTATAAGGGAATCAGATAATGATCATGCCCTCAAAAAGCTTACAGTTGACAAATAACTATCAAATAAGCTGAGAAAAGCTTTCAAAACTTAAATTAAAAAAATTTTTTAAAAAAAGAGTCCCCTTTCTTTTGGGCAGTAGTAGAGATGGGGGTTGGGGGAGGTCTCACAGAGGAGAGGGTGCTGGAGCTGAGCAGACACAATACAGAAAAGGCATGACAGTAGCATGAGGATTCATAATGGACACACTATTCAAAATGGCATAGATGCCAGCAAGCAGAAGAGAGGTTTTCTGGCAGTGGAGGCTGAGAGCTGCTGCAGAGCTAGGTGGCAGAGGGGCCTGCTTTCTATGACATGTTGGCTTAGGTTTTATTTTGTAGGGCTCTTGAAATAGAGTTTTAAGCGAGGGTGGGACATGGTCAGCTTCGTGCTTTGGAAAGATCTTTCTGCCCCCAGAGAATGGATTGTAGTGGTATGTCAAAGGGGAGTTCTGGAAGAGGCAGAGTTGTCTTCCTCTGGGCTGGCACAGTTCCAGCGTGGGCCCTGGAGGGTCAGAGTGGCACATCTTCTGGGGGGGTCAGGGGAGTTCGGTAGAAGGAGCGGGTTTGGGTGGAGCCGAGGAGCAGTGACTGGAAGGATCGCTGAGCTTGGTGCTGAGGCTTCCCTGTGCTTTCTGGACTCTTGTAGATTGGCGAGCGAGGAGCGAACCTGAGTGGTGGGCAGCGTCAAAGGATCAGCCTGGCCCGGGCCTTGTACAGTGACCGGGACATCTACATCCTGGATGATCCCCTCAGTGCCTTAGATGCCCACGTGGGCAACCACATCTTCAACAGTGCTATCCAGAAACACCTCAAGTCCAAGACGGTTCTGTTTGTCACCCACCAGTTACAGGTATGTGGCGTTCTTCCCCAGGCTGCCCACCCCGGCTTAGGAAATCAGAGACAGGGAAGTGGGCTTGGTTCAGGTCCCTCGGTGGAACTCCTTAGAGCTTCCTGGAATCATCAGTGTTTATTTCCTCAGCAAATAGCCCCTGGCCCACTGTACCAATAAAGCTTCTGTACCGATGTACCAGATGGCCGTCTGAATTAGAGATCCTTGGAGCCTGTTAGCTTTTGCATATAAATCAGTAAGTAAAAGGGCTGAGAGGAGTAGGCTGCAACTGGAGTTTGGGCAGAGGGAGTTTGGAAAGCGTCATGTTAGTATCTGTATGCAAGTGGGAACT
Organism: Mustela nigripes; assembly: GCF_022355385.1. Classification (NCBI taxonomy): domain Eukaryota; kingdom Metazoa; phylum Chordata; class Mammalia; order Carnivora; family Mustelidae; genus Mustela; species Mustela nigripes. The sequence goes on from NC_081558.1 coordinate 113,080,073, forward strand.
GTTTAAGGAAAACAAGCTCTTTTCCCTCTGTCATGCCAAGACAAGCAGCCACTTGGGAGAGCAGCTCCAGGATGTTGCTGTCTGCTTTGCATATGTTGTCAGGTCTAGGGGGCTCGTCCCCCATCGTGCTGCAGAAAATCTGTAACTGTGTGTTTCTGGGCACCGCAAAGGGGTGCGAAGTTTAGTGCAAGTCTCACGTGGCTCTGTCGACAGATCTGTGTCAAAAACCGGAGGCGTTGCTCTTTGAACCGCATCACAAGGCGCAGTAAACTAAAGCAGGGCTTTCTCACTCTTGGCACTATTGCCATTTGGGGCTAGATGCAGAGGGCCATCCTGTCCATTGCTGGCCTCTATCCACTAGATGACAGTGGCCCCCAGGCCCCATTGTAGCAACCGAAAAGGGCTCCAAAGTGTGCTAGATGTGCCCTGGGAGGCTCAGTTAACTCTAGATGAGAACCCCTGAAGCGGGGAGCAGCGGGGAGGGGGCTGTTGGATGTGTTTGCGCCACTGTCTGTAACACCGCGTCGTCCCTGGCTTTGTCTCCAGTACCTGGCGGATTGTGATGAAGTGATCTTCATGAAGGAGGGCTGCATTACAGAAAGAGGCACCCACGAGGAACTGATGAACTTGAATGGTGATTATGCCACCATCTTTAACAACCTGTTGCTGGGAGAAACACCCCCGGTTGAGGTAAGATTCGCATGGTGTTTGTGGGCATTGCCTCTTTTCTACCAAGGGAGACGTGACCACAGCCAGTGATGGAGAGATCTCAGCTGAACTCCGTGTCCGTGTCTCATCAGCAGGGGCCCTGTTTTTTGGTGACCAAACCCCCATGCTTTAGCTCACATGCTGGTGCTGCTACACAAGAGCAGGATAATGGGGCTGGTGGGTGGGTGGTTTCTGCCACTGAGAACTTATTAGTGAAGCAATGACAGGGAGAAGGATTTGGGCTCAGTGTGTGCTGTTGTACATATGTGACTGAGCTTCCTAAACTGTCATTCCTGAATGAAAATTAGGAAGCTCCTTTTTAAATAAACAAGTGAAAGGAATGGTGGGGAGAGAAATATTGCGTACATTTGGAAATGATCCCTGATGCCTTGGCTGCCTACTTTGGCCCTCATTAGCTGACATCTACTGTGTCCCAGTTACTGGCTTGGACACGTCATAGGTGTCATCCCATGTAGTCATCTTAATGGAGCTCTGTTGCAAAGTAGGATTATCCCCCACTTGTATAGCTGAGGCAGTGGAAGATCAGAAGCCTCACAGTCAAGGGCGGTTTCACGTCACTGTGCTCCTCAACCTCACCATCCTCCCTCCTGTGGCACAACACAGAAAGATGGCGGCTTTCCATGGCTTTCCTCTGGGCTTCAGTTAGGCCAAAACAGGGGTTGTTTAGATAGAGCTAGCCAAAGAAGTTGTTTTTCCTTCTTGTCACCCTGCTCTCATTTTGAGTTCCTTATTCTGTGGTCCCCTGGTATTGTAGGGGCACACTCATGCACTCAGCCGGGCTAAAGGCTACTTCTTAGCTACCAGGTCATTTGATGTCTGCACAGGATCAAAGCAGAGTTACTGGGACCTCTCACAAATAGTATGACTTGTGACCAGTGTGTTTAGGCCTCCGGGAATAACGAGCATTCCAGAGAGTCACTGGCAATGTCCACAGAGATGCCCGAATCCACATGTGGATTTCATGATCTCTCGCTCTGACCCTCGGGGTGCTTTGGACTCTTCAGAAGTTTTCCTCCTCACTGGAGACGTGGAGGGGGGAAATGAGAGGGAGAGAAGTTAAATTAGGAAATGTCTGAGGAGCAAAAGAACATTGAGAGTCAGTGGACTGCAGCAGAGAGAGCACGCTGCCTTAGGAACGTCACTTAACTTTCCCGAGCTTCGGTTTTTTTATCTTAAAAAATGGGGGTGGCAGGGCGCTTGGGTGGCTCAGTCGGTTAAGCATTTGCCTTCAGCTCAGGTCATGATCCTGGAGTGCCGGGATCAAGTCCTGCATTGGACTCCCTGCTGAGCGGGTGGTCTCCTTCTCTCTCTGAAAATACCCCTCTCATGCTCACTGGCTCTCATTCTCTCTCTCAAATAAATAAATAAAATCCTTTAAAAAAAAAATGGGGATGACACCTGCTTCTTAGAGTTGTTGCATAGTTAAATGAAATAATATATAATCTTACCTTAGTAAGTGGTCAGCAAATGATCATTTTCTCTTTAGTGCATTTTTTCACACACAACAGTGAATACAAAACTTAGATCCCCATCTTGTGTTCTGTCATGACTTTAAATTTTACATTGTTTTCTGGGTTGTTTTTTTTTCACTGTCAGTTTAAAAAGCCTAGTTGAAGAGCAAGCTGACAAGGACATAGAATTAAATGTAGCAAGCTCAGGATGCCTGACTGACTTAGTCAGTAGAGCACGGGACTGTTGATCTCAAGGTTGTAGGCTTGTTTTGTTTTTTAAAAGATTTATTTATTTGAGAGAGAGAGAGTGCAGAGGGAAAGGGAGAGAGAATCCCAAGCAGAGTCCCCACTGAGCACAGAGCCCAACTCGGGGTTCGATCCCATGACCCTGAGATCATGACCTAAGTGGAAACCAAGAGTCAGATGCTCAGTCGACTATGCTACCCAGGCACCTTGGGGTTATAGGTTTGAGCCCCACATTGGGTGTAAAGACTACTTAAAAGTAAAATCTTTTAAGAAATAAATGTGAACTATATTAAGGGAATTTTTTATATAAAAATAAGAACTTGAGAATGGGAGCATGTAGTCTCAATTATCTCAGGTTCAATCTGGTGAATGTTTATGAAGTCCCTTTATGCCCTATTGTGGGCAGTGCTTGGTGCTAGAGCTGGTATTGGTTACCACCATGAGTCAGATGTCATCTCATCCTTGAGGGGCTCGTGGTCTCCTAGGGAAGACTGGTGCTCTTACGCTCTTACAGGGAACCGTAACACCAGCTCACGTTCGCAGCAACATGCTATCACAGAGTCCAAACCCAGTGCCTGGGAGAACAGGAGAAGCTGTGAATTCATCCTACAGGAGTCTAAGTTGCCTCAGGAAGGATTTAAGATTTGACTCCCTCTGAATGGGAAACAACTGTAACTGAGTTAGGGTGAGGGGAGGGGCATTCCAAGTGAAGAACCAGGGTGGACAGAGGCCCAGAAGTGGGGAGTGGCAGTGTGGTGTGAGGAATGGTGTGAAATTCAGTGTGGCTGGAGAGTAGAAGCCACGGGAATAGGAGAGGAAATTATGGAGGTAGGCTAGGGCCAAAATGTGGAGGTTTTGCAAAACCAGGCTGAGTTTCAGTGTATCCTGTGGTAGCAGTGGGAAATGGTCAGATGTATGATTAGATTTAGTGATGTGGAGATCAGAGATGAGAGGAAAGGAAATGACCCCAGCCCTAATACTTTGGGCAAGTTGGGAGGGGAGGAGAGCATTGGGAAGAGCAATGTCGATGAAATAACAGGATCGGAACCCACCTCTCAAGGACCGAAGGACTTGAGGAAGCACAAGAAAGTGGCCCTTTTAAGAGGTTGGGTGTATCTCTTCTCAAGAATAGCAGCATCTTGGGCGCCTGGGTGGCTCAGTGGGTTAAGCCGCTGCCTTCGGCTCAGGTCATGATCTCAGGGTCCTGGGATCGAGTCCCGCATCGGGCTCTCTGCTTGGCAGGGAGCCTGCTTCCCTCTCTCTCTCTCTCTGCCTGCCTCTCTGCCTACTTGTGATTTCTCTCTGTCAAATAAATAAATAAAATCTTTAAAAAAAAAAAAGAATAGCAGCATCTTGAAGATGACTCTCCAGTATGTCCTGTGGACCTTGGTCTGAATGGCCATATTGTAACCAGTGACACTTTTTTTTTTTAAATATTAGATTAATTCGAAAAAAGAAACCAGTGGTTCACAGAAGAAATCACAAGACAAAGGTCCTAAAACAGGATCAGTAAAGAAGGAGAAAGCAGTGAAGCCAGAGGAAGGTAATGACCTTTTATGAGATTTTAGATTTGTCATTAAAGTTTATCGGAAAGTATGCCATGTGGTAATTCATAATGTTTGACAGTATTGTGTGTTGTGGAGCCTCTGGCCTTGTGTTTCTGGAATAATAAATTATTGTATAATGGGAGATCATGAGGCCCCTTCTGTTTGCTTAAACAGACCAAAGCAGTTAAGAATGACCTTTATTTAATATTTTGCCTTCTCTATGCACTGTGGGTTGTGTCTGTGATCATAGCTGAGTCATCTTGAGTAAGGAGAAATGGCATGATGGTTAGAGGTACACCCATCCTCCTGTGATTCACCTGTGCTCTTTATTTATTTATTTTTTTAAAAGATTTTATTTCAGAGAGAGAGAGCAAGCATGGGCAGGGTGGGGAGTGCCCCTCACCTCTGCTGTTTAAACATCATGCCTTTGGCTTAGGTCATGATCCCGGAGTCCTGGAATCAAGCCCCCAATCAGGCTTCCTGCTCAGTGGGGAGTTTGCTACTGCCACTCCCTCTGCCCTCCATCCCCCTCGCCCCCCCCTGCCCCCCCATGCTCTCTCTCTCAAATAAATAAATAAAATCTTAAAAAACAAAAGTCAGTGCCAGTCTATGGCTGGTTTAGTCACTAGAGCAAGCGACCCTTGTGAGTTCAAGCCCCATGTCAGGTGTAGAGATCATTTAAAAATAAAAATCTTGAAGCACCTGGGTGGCTCAGTGGGTTAAGCCTCTGCCTTTGGCTCTGGTCATGGTCTCAGGGACCTGGGATGGAGCCCCGCATTGGGCTCTCTGTTCAGCAGGGAACCTGCTTCCCACCCCCCGCCTACTTGTGATCTCTCTCTGTCAAATAAATAAATAAAATCTTTACAAAATAAAAGTAAATAAAAAAATTAAAATCTTAAAAATAAAATAAAAGTCAGTGCCAGTCCAGGCAGAGATGTTCCGGCACCAGCAGTGCCTCCATCTTCAGTAGCTCCCCTGTTAGAATGATACCCTCCTGGCTTTTTCTGATGAGGCTTCAGCTTACAGCACAGCTTTTTACTGCTTGGCTTTCACTGGCCAGAGGTCTGGCTCCAGGTTTCTTAAATCCTTTATCTTATCAACTAAAGCAAATATTGAGACTTAGGAAAACTATTTATAATGCCTCAGGCATTTTCACCTTTGTGAATTTTCGGCTGCACTTATCAGTTTCCTGGAGGGAAAGAACAAAGAGCACAGCCCTGTGGTGAAACTCTTTTGTGAGGTCACCTCACATTAGGAATCCGCACTTTGGCCCAGGGCCTATCTTCAGTTCCTATTCTTGAAACCACACAAATGTTTGGTGGGAGCAGTTGACCCTCCTGATTTAGCCGCTTCTCTCCTTCCTTTCCGCCACTCCCCTTCCTTTCCATAAACCCGGCAGGAGATTCTGAATTGGGTGTGATTTGAGATACCTGTACACTGGCAAAACAGCCCAGAAGGCTGAGTCATCTAAGTCCCTGGCATCAGTAGTAGAAGCCTGAGGGAACGTTTGTTCTCATCCACAGAGCCCCTGACCTGGATACTCAAAAGTCTTCATGTCCTCCAGGCACGTGAAGCTTGTTCCAAGATAATTGGACATTGCCCATGATACAGAGACTCTGGCTTTTTGGAGGGCTGTTTCTCTGTGTTAGTCCATCAGCCTAAGTCACCTGACTACCCCCCCCCCAACCCAGGGAGCTCTCGGGAGGTACCCATTTGAGCCTCTCTCTCCTCTTCAGCCAGTCACGATGGCCTGAATTTACCTCCAAACCTCCAACCCCAGGGCCACGACCCTGGTTCTAGCCCCACCATCGTGCAGCTAGAGTGTTAGAGATGCATCTTTTTAAATCTGTCCCTCATGCAGACAGCTGAGAGGTCTAGTTAAAAACGGGAGACCCACCAACTCACTTTCCCATGGGAAGTCTTTCAGGGCCTCCCATTTCACAGCAGCATTTCCTCATCTTGGTCCTAATAGCGCACATGTAGAAAATGCCATTAGTGTACGGGGCACTGGGACGCGTGGACGAGACTTCTCCGACCATCCAGAGATCTGTAGTCTGGGATTCAAACCTCCGCACACGCGTAGTCCATTCTCCTAAGAAGTTCTTGTCTGAAGGATGAAGTTTAGATGCCGTTGTCCTCTGACCACAGCCTCTGTAGTCAACCGTGTCTCCTGCCGCCTGTTAGGTGCACTTACTACTGGTCCGGCCTTGCTGAATTGGCTGGCTGTTTTCCCACTTCTGGGGCAGTGCCCACCTTTTCCCCACCAGGTCAGAGCTGGCATACCTTTTGAGACCATAGAGAGAGCAGAAAGTTTTTCTGAAACTGCTCCCCCAAGAGGTTAGGTACTACTGGGTGTTCCCATGCTGTCTTGCATACATCTCCAGCATTGCATTTTAGCATATTTTATTGCCATTATGTGGGGTTTTTTTGTTTTGTTTTTTTGTTTTTTTGCCATTATGTGTTTGTTTTATCTGTGTGTCCTGCCGGACTGCGGAAGGACACTCCACCAGACCTTAAGGGCAGGGACATGGTCTTAACGGTCTTTGCTGCTGCTTCAGGGCCTCATCCTGGGCCCAGGGCATAGTGGTGCTTAGTAAATGTTCAGTGGAAGAATATTCTAGCAAGGATAAAAGAATTCTAATATAGACCCATGTGAAACTATAGGTTTTCTTTGATTTTGCGCTTCTGTAGGTGACTTAGTTTTGGAAAAGTAGCTCTTTCCTGCTGAGTTCATGTTTCTGTTTTGTTTTTTCCTTACCTAGGGCAGCTGGTGCAACTGGAAGAGAAGGGGCAGGGTTCAGTGCCCTGGTCAGTGTATGGTGTCTATATCCAGGCCGCGGGGGGCCCCTTGGCTTTCCTGGTCATCATATCCCTTTTCATGCTGAATGTGGGCAGCACCGCCTTCAGCAATTGGTGGTTGAGTTACTGGATCAAACAAGGAAGTGGGGTAAGGTTCCTTGTTAATAGGAAAATTATATGTCTCGGGATGTGGCTGTTCCTTTGTATTCTCTGCCTCTTCTTGGGGAAACTGCTCTAATTTTGGCTGGAAAGAACTCATGAGTGAGGATTACCCAGGATGAAAAAATGAGCCCCTCATGTGGCCTCACAGGATAGTTGATCCCTGACCAATTCACGTTAGCAGCAGGACACCTGCAGGCCATCTGCCCTCCTCCACTAGAAAAAAGAGAAGTGGAGGGGCAAAGCCTGCCTTGCATTCACCACAGCCAGGCCCCACTGCCATTATCCTGCCCCTCCTTGGAGCTGAGAATGACCCTGAGAAGGAGTTCTTGGCTGTCCTTAGGAGTCCTGCCTCACAGAGCCTTGCCTCCAAACAGAACACCACAGTGACACATGGGAACAAGACGTCTGTGAGCGGCAGCATGAAGGACAACCCTCGCATGCAGTACTATGCCAGCATCTATGCCCTCTCCATGGTCGTCATGCTGATCCTGAAAGCCATTCGAGGAGTTGTCTTCGTCAAGGTATGCAGCGGTGGCTTCTCTGTCTACTCTCCCTAGTGACTGTGGTCAGCTTCTCTCAGATTAATTCAGAGCAGGGAAGCCCCTCTGAAGCAGGGCAGCCCTAGCTGAAGTGACCTGTATCCCTTTAGCCTCAGCCTCTTCTGAGTCCCCACCTCTTGCTTCTGTGACCATTTGCCCTTCTCCAGCTTTGCAAGGGCATGTCCCCTGGAGCTGTGACCTGGATAGACAGGAGCTGAGTCTGGAGAGTCCCTGGGTCACTGGGCCCTGATCACTTTGTCCTCTACTCCTCAGGGCACACTGCGAGCCTCCTCCCGGCTACATGACGAACTTTTCCGAAGGATCCTTCGAAGCCCTATGAAATTTTTTGACACCACCCCCACGGGGAGGATTCTCAACAGGTTTTCCAAAGACATGGATGAAGGTATTTCTCATGGCTTCATTTGTGTGCTGGGCCACAAGCTGTAGCTCCCTGTGCTCTGCAGCCTTCTAGATGACCCTCCAGGCATGCCCATCTGTCCATCCTTACGTTCTGCTGGGGGCCACACCAGGACCAGTTTAGTTTTAGACTTTTCTCCAGGTTGCAGCTTGTACTTGGGCTAAGGACCCACTTGATTTTCACCTATCATCTAAGTTCTCATCTGACCTCACTTAAGCCGAAAACAAGTCGAGGCTGGAGTTGGCATAAATACTTTGTATGGGAGGATCTGAGATTCCAAAACATGTTTACTTTGGGGGTAGCACGTTGGTTCCTGGACACTTACAACCTCTGGCAGGTTTTCTGGGTGCCGCATGGGCTGTGCCAGCACCAGAACTCAGCTCCCTCTCATAGCCCAGAATAATAGTGATGGCCCCTGACATTTACCGTAGGCTTCCTGTGTAACCAGCCGTATGCCAGAGGTTCTAGATACATTATCCTCATCCTCACCAGAGCCCTGTGGGATGGGTATTGATTGACCCACTGAATACAGGGGAAAGTTTATGTCCAGAAAGATTAAATAACCTGCCCAAAAGTACACAGCTATTAGATAACAAAACTGGGAACTGAGCCCAGATCTTTTCAGCCTCAAGGTAATGCTTTTAGCTATCACCCGTGGGCTGCCTCCAGGGGCATTTGTTTAGATGCTGATAAAGCCAGTGTAAAGCTGTGGCCGGAGGTAACAAGGGATCAGAACCATCACTGATCTACAGAACTAATGTGTACACACACACAGGCACTCAAATAAATGGAGAAAAGGTGGAAAGAAAAAAATCGGTACTAAGGACATGTCTGAGATTTTCATGAAGATACTTCAGCCAAAAAAAAAAAAAAAAAAGGCAGGGGGAGGTGGGGAGTGAGGAGATAGTCCAGAGGAAATGAAGAAAATGTTCGTAACTTTTGAAGGTTCTACGCTCTTCTTTTGATTTTTGTGTATGCTTAAATTTTTCCATAGTAAAAACTTTCTGAAGTGTTACAGCAGTTTATTGGTATTGATAAGACTAAAAATTGTGTTTCCTTCTTGCATATTTATTTTCCAAATATTTTACAACAAACATATATTACTTTTAAAGAGAAAATCGTTTAAAGGGGTTGGGTTGCCTCCTACTAACCCAGGAGAGGGCCTGGGGAGAAAGATCATTTAGATTTCCTTGGGACAAGAAGAATTAGATCAACCAGGTTTCTAGATTTTTCTCTGCTTTGAAAGACAACACATACAGTTCAGATAGTTTGTGGAACCTCTTTGTGTTTTTTAAAAACTGCAGTCTCATTTTTCCTGTGTGTAGATCCCAGCTGTCTGACATTTGTTCCCTTGTTGTCTCCCCAGTCGATGTACGCCTGCCGTTCCAGGCCGAGATGTTCATCCAGAATGTCATCCTTGTGTTCTTCTGTGTTGGAATGATCGCTGGGGTTTTCCCGTGGTTCCTGGTGGCGGTGGGGCCCCTCTTTATCCTCTTCTCAGTTCTGCACATTGTTTCCAGGTAAACAAGAGATGTTCATGTCTTCCAGGGATGAAGCCAGGGTTGTCTGTCTACCGCTGTGACTCAGAACTCGTTCTCTCTCTAGGGTCCTGATTCGAGAGCTGAAACGTCTGGACAATATCACACAGTCCCCCTTCCTCTCCCACATCACATCCAGCATACAGGGCCTTGCCACCATCCATGCCTACAACAAAGGGCAGGAATTTCTGCACAGGTAAGTGCTGATGGCGGCCGGAGGGTGCAAAGGGGAGTCAGCATCCCAGCATTGAATAAGTCTAAGAGGCCCTATAAGGCCAGAGTTGGAGATTGTAAAGCTCATTACTGAGAGTATTATTGGTACAATAGTCTCTAGCTAAAATTCACTCACTTGCTGGAACTCCTTTCTAAGCAAATGAGAAGACAAAAACATAGGTTTGGAGTCTAGTGGCTTTGGGCTCCAAATGGCATGTTTGAAGGAGGTTTTCTTTTCTTTTCTTTCTTTTTTTTTTTTTTGGAACAGTGATGGTCATTGACATTAGACTGATATTTTAGCTCCTGAATATTATTTAGTTGAGACATTTATGTACATAGTCATTATGGAGATTTGTATTAACAAGATTGGAACTAACTTAAATGTCCTTCCAGAGAGAGCTGGGTATATAAGCTCTGGTCCACCCATATAGAATATTACGTGGACCTTTAAAAGAATGAGATGGGCCTGGCTGGGTGGCTCAGTGGGTTAAGCATCTGACTCTTGATTTCGGCTCAGGTCAAAATCTCAGGGTTGTGAGATCGAGCCCTGCATTGATTGGGCTCTGCTCAATGGGGAATCTGCTGGAGATTCTCTCCCTCTCACTGCCCCGACCCATCACTCGTGCGCACACTTTCTCTCTCAAATAGGTAGATCTTAAAAAAGAATGGGACAGTTCTATAGGTACTGATAAGGAACGATCTCTAAAATACATTTGTGAAAGAGCAAGGTACAAAGTGTGTTTATGTCATCACACTTTACCATACCACACACATACCATATGTGGTATATTCCCTTTTACGTATGTGTTTGTACCTATAACATTTAGAACATGTCTGAAAGGATATGCAGGAAGTACTAGTTGCCGCTGGAGAGGGGAACTGAATAGCTCCATGGGCAGGATGGAAACTGACTTCTCTTGGTAAAACTTTTTATGCCATATAGATATTCTATCCTATGTATATATTATCTATTCCAAAAGCTAATTCATGTCTGTTCCAAAAATTAAGTAATTAATTTTAAAAAGAAAATCTAGAATAGAAAGTTTAGTTTAGGGGTGCCTGGGTAGCTCAGTCGGTTGAGTGTCTGACTCTTGATTTTGGCTGAGGTCATAATCTTGAGACCAAGTCCCACGTCTGGCTCTTTGCTGGGCCTAGAGCCTGGTTGGGATTCTCTCTCCCTCTCCCTCTGTCCCTCCTCCCCAACCCCAACTTGCTCTCTTAATCTCCCCTTCCCCCCCAAAAAAAGCCTCAAAAGTTGAAAATAGAGTTACCGTATGACTCAGCAATTTCTTTACTGGGTATTTACCCCAAAGATACAAATATAGTATTCTGAAGGGGCACCTGCACCCCAATGTTTATAGCAGCACTGTCCACAATAGCCAAACTATGGAAAGAGCCCAGATGTCTATTGAGAGATGAATGGATCAAGAAGATGTGGTATATATATACATATACAATGGAATATTACTCAGCCATCAAAAAAGGAAAAGAAATCTTGCCATTTGCAACGACATGGATGGAACTAGAGGGTATTATGCTAAATGAAATAAATCAGTCAGAGAAAGACAATTATATTTCACTTGTATGTGGAATTTAAGAAATAAGACAGATGCATATAGGGGAAGAGCGGAAAAAATAAAACAAGGTGAAATCAGAGAGGGAGACAAACCATGAGAGATGTTTTTTTTTTTTTTAAGATTTTTATTTAACACACCCAGAGAGATCATAAGTAGGCAGAGAGGCAGGTGGGGGGTGGGGGGAAGTAGGCTCCTAGCTGAGCAGAGAGCCTGATACGGGGCTCCATCCCAGGACCTTGAGACCATGACCTGAGCTGAAGGCAGAGGCTTAACCCTCTGAGCCACCCAGGCGCCCCACCATGAAAGACTCTCAACCATAGGAGACAAACTGAGGGGAGGGGTTGGGGTAACAGGGTGATGGGCGTTAAGTTAAGGAAGGCATATGATGTAATGAGCACTGGATGTTATACGTAACTGATGAATCACTGAACTCTGCCTCTGAAACTAATGCATTTATATTAATAATCAAATTTAAATTAAAAAGTTCAGGTTAAACGACTCAGAAAAATAATCCTCGCTTTAAGAGAAGAACAGTAAAATAGACTCCATGCATGTGTATGTACACACACACATATATTTAAGTGTATTGGAAAAAATGCTGGGAGAAGATGTGGCAGACTGTTAACCCTGAGTGGTGAGAATACTATATTTTCTTTACTGCATTTCCTAAATTTTCTCCAAATATCTTATATAAAGAGGAAGAGAGGTTTTTTGTTTTTTGTTTTTTGTTTTTAAACAAAATACATTTGCCTGGCAGGACTTCCTGCTCTGGGGTTCTAACTATATGTGTATGTGACACCCAGGCCTTTGGATGGGGTCTGATCCACTCTCTAGGACCCCTGGTGACAGTCGTGTCTCCCTCCTTCAGTGGCAGAGGCTATCCAGGTCTTTTTGCTGTGGTTCTGTGCTCCACAGCCTTGGAAACAAGTACCGTTTTGCCCAACAACAGTGCATCAGCAGACGTTTTCCACTTCGCCATTTTCAGTCTTCGAGTTTATCTTCCAGGTCTGAGGGCATTTCTGCAGTTTGCCTGTGTAGCCTGTCTCCTTGAGGAAGGAACCCCTGACCTAAGACATTTTTCTAAAGCTTAGCCAGCCTCTTATTTGGTCTCCTTTCCCTGTGCATTTATTCTGTCATTAACATGTTTTTCCCTAACATCTTGGAACATGTTTCTTTGAAGGGGTAAAACTAGAAAACCCCAAGTCGTTCCTGTGTTCGGAGCCTGGAATACTCTGTAATCCTTTTTTCCGTATCCTCCTCCTAATGACAGACAGGAAGTACTCACAGGTTGTCCCTCCGTCCGTAATTCCCACCAGAGCTGTGACGTCACCCGCTCTCAGGGTGCTGTGGTACTTTGTTTCCCTGTCAGGTGTTCTGTCGCCCTCACAGGTACCAGGAGCTCCTGGATAACAACCAAGGTCCTTTTTTCCTGTTCACGTGTGCAATGCGGTGGCTGGCTGTGCGGCTGGACCTGATCAGCATTGCCCTGATCACCACCACCGGGCTGATGATCGTTCTTATGCATGGGCAGATTCCCCCCGCCTACTCTGGTCTTGCCATCTCCTATGCCGTCCAGGTCAGTCTCGGGGTGGAACTTATGCTCACTGGAGTCCTGTGCTGGCCTAGGAGAGGCATGGTAGGGGGTTCTGCCTTAGCCTTTGAGACTCCTAGAGCTTCTGCCCACCTGCCTTCTTAGTGACAGCCTGGACTTGGCCGGGGCGGGGAAGATAGGAGAGAGGTATGAGTGGTATATAGGAACAAAGGGATTTAAGTCGGTTACACATGTTTAAGAAATAGGTGCCATTTATTTAGAAATAAACACAATTTTGAAAATGGTTTTTTAATTACAGGTTTCTGTGTTCACCACCCTCTCATCTCTGGCCTCTTCCTTGTCTTCTTAGAAATACTGTGTTCTCATTATGCTTCTTAAATGCATTTTATTTTCAGGCCCCAGATTTTCCCAAAACTGTTACATATGTAGACCTGGCTGCTAAGGATGGTTTATGGGTATTTCTTTAAATAGCTCAGAAAACAGTTGAGAACTTGAGCACTAAGTATTTGAAGATGTTAAGGAATTATTACTAATTTTTAAGATGTCCTCATGGTATTGGACAATGGTATTATGTTTTTAAAGAGTCTTTATATGTTAGAAGGATGCAAGCTAAAATATTTAAGGTTGAAAGGATAGGATGTCTAGGATCTGCTTTCCCATGATGTAGAGGGGTGGTGTGCTATAGACGAAACAATATTGTCTCTAAGTTGACAGGTTATTAAGGTCATGCAGTTCATTATACTGTCCTTTTGACTGCTGTATATGTCTGACATTTTTCCATATTAGAAAGACCAAAACAAGTAAGTAGGCAAAGAAAACCAAGAAGAGCTCATGTATCTTTGCAGATTCCCAAAGATGTCTGTCCAAGTTATATAGAATTACTTGATCACTGGAAAGGGAAGGATATGTGTTCTCTGTAGTGGGGTTCAGGGTCCTCAGTCTGAGATGCCCTACTAGTGAAATCTACATTTCACTAGTTGGTCTCAGGGCAGTACATCTCTCCATTAGTTGTGGCTGCCCGAGCAGGTGTGGGCTGCTCAGAAGGAAGCCCAGAAGTTGTTCGGCTGCAGATGTGTGTGCTGGAAGTGTAAAGATGGATGGAAAGCCCTCAGAGGCGGGGGGGGGGGGGGGGGGGGGGGGGGGGGGGGCAGGCGCGCGGGGGGGCGGGGGGGGGGGGGGGGGGGTCAGTGCCAGCAGTCCCACAATGCCACCTGCCTTCACTGAGAATTGCTGTTGATTGGGGGAAAATGGCCATTGTGTTAAACATTTTGAGAATGACTCAGTCTGTTCAACTAGCTGCTGCAGGTGCCCGGCTCGTTTGGGTATTGAGCTGTAATCCCCTAGGTGGAAGAGGTTTTCTAGCATTGGCCTGACATGTATTCATAATGAATTCCTTCCTGGATTTTGCTTTCCATTATCAGTTAACCGGGCTGTTCCAGTTCACTGTCAGACTGGCATCTGAGACAGAAGCCCGCTTCACCTCAGTGGAGAGGATCAACCACTACATCAAGGTCAGGATGCGAGAGCCTTTTACTGTGATCTTGATCCTTTGTGGGGTCCTTTTACCCTTTTGCTGCCTCAGGTGGAGTGCAAGGAGGATGCTTGTTTTCTCACAGGCGAGCACCAGCAGTCTCTTCAGCCTGTGTGCAATGGAGAAGAGATTATCTTAAGACTTTCTAAATGTTTTTATGAATTGTGTCTAAGAATGTAGTTCATTTTCTTTATGCCCTATAAAACCATGTAGTTTTTAAAATCTTATTCTAGTTCACTTGTTCTTTTTTTTCTTTTTGAAGATTTTATTTATTCATTTGAGAGACAGAGAGCACATAAGCTGGAGGAGAGGCAGAGGGAGAAGCAGATTCCCCACTGAGCGGGAAGCCCAGTGCGGGACTCCACCCCAGAACCCGGGATCATGACTTAAGCCAATGGCAGGCGCTTAACAGACTGAGCCCCCAAGGGCCCCTAGTTCACTTGTCCTTAACCAAGGATGGCTGTCGGTATCCCCCACTGAACTCTAGGTAGAGACAGACGCGGGCCTCATCTCTGGAGATTCTGATACCGTCAATTTGATCTGATACCATCGACCCAGGCATCTGACGTTTTGGAAGCTCCATGGCCAATTCTGAACTGCATTCCTGGTTCAGAAACCAGCTAATTTCATTGATACTGAGATGAACTGACTTTTCCCACCTTCCCTCGGTAACCCTTCGGTGCCACCTCAGGACAGCACCTTGCGGGCAGGTCATGTCCTAGCTGGGACACTGAAAGTGGTTTTCTGAAGAAAGAAGCAGAGTCACAAGTAGTTAAGGGTCTCAAGGGTAACTCAGTTCAGAGCAGTTACATATTCTGTGAACTGCCGAAAGACTTATCAGCATTTAGATTATGGTTTATGTGAGAAGAATATATCCCAATTTCCAAATAATTGACTTAGCGACATCGTTTTGAAAAACTACCCTTTCCGCTGAGAACTAGCATATCATTTAAACTGCATTTTCCAGCAGACATGCTTCCCTGAACTGTTTTGACAATGATCCTCATTAATTGTAAGACATTGCTTAAACTTACGAATTTTTCTTAGTCTCAGAAAGAATGACACATAGCTATCCATGGCAGACAGATATCTGCTAATAGCTGTTCCTTTTATTTTATTTTTATTTTATTTTATTTATTATCCATTGGCTTCTTTGCCCAGTGCCCATGTCTGTAGACAGTATGTGGGTGTATCTGTGGGTATGTAGTGTTTGATTTAATATTGCTATTGGTGAGAGTCTCTTGCTAAAGAGGTCAGGGTGATGGTCAGCTGTAGCAGAGGGGACCCTGCACAAACCAGTCACATTTCTGAGGACTGGCTCTCACCGCCAGTGCCCAACCTGGATGCCTCTGCCAACATGAAGCCCTTCCAGTTTGGAGTTCATGACGTCAGTCTCCACCCACCCTCCTGCCCTGTCCCACACCCCCACCCCTTCCAGAGCTCCACCACCAGTGGCTTTCACTGCCCTAGGAAGCTGTAAGGTCCCGTGATTAGTTGCCAGAGAATTTTCAAACATTGCAAGATGGGACTGTTGGTAACAAAAACTACCCAAGCAGTCACATCGAACACAACATTTTAAAAGCTAAATGGATTTCCACGATTCTCTAATCTGGTCCCCATGACTTACAGATGAGAAACTAAGACCTAGAGTGAAGAAGTGATCTGTCCAGAACACACAGTGATTGGTGGCAGACTGGGCTTCGAGCCCATGTCTCCTAGGGTGACTGACATGTCAGAATGCCAGGATCTGATGAAATGTTCAGTAATTAGTAGTTTCCTTCCTTTGGGTTTTGGGTTTAGGCCATTGGCTTTCAAATGGTGGAATCTTGTCTCAAGTAGAGTATTCTGAAAGAATTCCAATAAAAAAGCGGTCTGTTTGAGGAGCTGTGGAAGGCCTCATGCCACACCCTTGGCCTCCAAGACCATAGTTTTGTGGAGAAATTCTGTAAGACAGAAGACAGCTGGAAGGCCACTGCCCTCCCCAAGATGCTGCTTAGCTGCCACTGTAAACTGCAAAGTGTAGTTAGTCGCCATTGCACTCTGTGTGGTTTAGTGGTGATAAGCATTTACTGCCAAGGGCATCTTCCGTGGGAAGGAAAGAGGGTAGTGGCTGCTTCTGTGTGGCTGCTGTGGCTGTCTGGGTGTTACTTCTCTTTGAAAGCCTTGCAGCTCCTACAGAATCTGGTCAGTCTGACCCAGCCACTTCTGTCTCCCCAGACTCTCTCTTTGGAAGCACCTGCCAGGATTAAGAACAAGGCTCCCTCCCCTGACTGGCCCCAGGAAGGAGAGGTGAGCTTTGAGAATGCAGAAATGAGGTACCAAGAAAATCTCCCTCTGGTTCTGAAGAAAGTATCCTTCACAATCAAACCCAAGGAGAAGATTGGCATCGTGGGGCGGACTGGATCAGGTAAGAGTGTGCCAAGGCCTCTGGAGAAATATTGGAACCTATCAGAGTTGAGCGTGGGGCCCATGATTTACTGTTTATTGAATATCCCTCTCATGCCTTCAAATCAGCCCCATGTTAATGAGTGATGGCTAAGGTCTCCCTGAAGCCAATTTTTTCAGTGTATTCTCAACCCTGCCTTTGTTACACTTAGTGCTATTTCTGGTCATAAAAGTATACATTCTCAATGCAAAATAATTGGAGTATATAGCGAAGGACAAAAGGGGAAAAGCACCCATAACTCCCACTACCCAGAGATAGTTGCTGTTAATATTTTCTGGTGGGTATCTTGTCAGATATCTTGTATCTTTTTTAATTCTAAAAAAGAATTTTTTTTTTAATTTTATTGATTTATTTGGAAGAGAGCGACAGCACAGGCAGGAGGAGGGACAGTGGGACAGGGAGAAGCAGACTCCCTGCTGAGATCCTCCCAGATCCTGAGATAATGACCTCATCCAACAGTAGCCACCTACACAACTGAGCCAGATGTGCTCCTTGTCAGACTTTTTCTGTCAACAAATATGTTTACAAAAATGGGGTCATTTTACACACACTGTCTCATGGCCTGCCTTTAAATCTACCAAATATTTTTCCATGTCAATTAATAGCCTGTGACATGAATTCTATGCAGCAGGATATAAAATTCCATTTTATGAGGCACCACAATTTTTATTTAACCAATCTCCAGTTGTATGGCACTGAGGTTGTCATGTTTTCACTATTACAAGTAGTACTGCAGTGAATATCCTTATTTCTGTGAGGTCAAAACACACGAAAGATGTAAGTCGCCTGTGACATAATGCCAGTGTTGCCTTGTATTTATCGGACACTACTGTAGCTCTAAAAAGGAACCTGTGTTCTTTGAAGACAGAAATTATTTTCTTGATCTGACATCAGTTGCAAAGAAGTAGAGAATTGGCTCTCATTTTAGGCGTTCTACTTTGCACTTAAGAATCCTATTACTTCTATGCTCTTTAGATTTCTAGGGTCAGGATTTGAGTAATTCATTTCCTTCCCTCTTTCCTTCCCGAATAACATTTCAAAGACTGAGGCTTGTTTTCATTTACTGACCACTTCACCTGGTATAAGAAGTCTCTCTGGTTCACTTCTCATCAGCTTTTGGGGCTCATTGCTTCCTTGTCAAAACTCTTCTAGCATTGTTTCTTACCATTAAAAATAAAACCAAACCTCTTGTATCTTTTCTGGCCAGTTTACTTTAAAGAACCTGCTAAGAAGAGAAGAAAAAGCCATTTCCTGCTTCCTGTTTGAAGGAATTATTTCATGTCAGAACAATAAAATATCTGTAGGGTTTTTACACTGCAAGAGAATTTTTAGTCCAGGAAGGTGGCTGTTCCCAAAGCTCTTTCTTTGCTTTCTCCCTCAAATTCCCTCTACTACATTGGCTCCCAGGGTACCCTGCTCTCCTGAAAGCTCTGACTGATGTCCCTCTCCTGTGATTCCCCTTAACACAGGTAAGACAGACTGAGCTATTCATTAAGACTTCATTAAACCAGGGGCACCTGGGTGGCCCAGTCTGTTGAGCATCTGACTCAGTTTTGGCTCATGTCATGGTCTCAGGGTCATGAGATTGAGCCCCATGTCCATGCCCAGTGCAGAGTCTGCTTGTCCTATTGCTCCTTCCCCCTCTCATGTTCTCTCTCTCTCAAATAAATAAATAAAATCTTTTAAAAAGGGAGGGGAGTCTATAAAGCCATAAGTAGTTACAGGAGAAAAGCAGGAAAAAATAGAGTAGTTATTTAAATAGCCTGACTTACAAAGTCTAAACTCTAACCCTAACAAGCTTTTTCAGAGGCTTTTAGACCCTTACCCTAACGTGGCCATAGTCAAGGACATCACTACAAGGATTTCATGGCCTCTCTTACTAGCGTATCCATCAGTGCGAAGGTAGTCCAGATTCAGAGAACTATTAAATCTTCCAGCCCGGCTAGCATCTTTTGTTAAAGAGGAACAACTTGATTTTTTTTTTTTTTACAGTATCATGATTCCTTTTTTTTTTTTTTTTTAAGATTTTATTTATTAGAGAAAGCATGAGCATGGCGGGAGGGGCAGAGGGAGAAGCAGACTCCCTGCCAAGCAGGGAGCCCAAAGCAGGGCTCCATCCCAGGACCCCAGGATCAGGACCCAAGCTGAAGGCAGACACTCAACAAACTGGACCACCCACACGCCCCTCAGACCCACTTTCCTATACAGTTCTTATCATGACAGAGTCAACTACAACACATATTTACTCCTTCCCTGTGTGCTTATGCAAGAACGGTAGGAGGTCTTGTTTTGCTTCTCTCTCACCTACGGTAAGGGGACAGGAGAGAGAGAAAACATCTTATCCTCCCGTTTGCTCCTAGCTGCTGGCTCTAAGAACTCTTTTCTCCTCACTTTGCCCGAGATGTGTGAAAGCCTGTGTACCCACTTGCAGGGTGAAAAGCAGGCGTTGTTCTAATTTACTCTCGTGAAAGTGTGGTAGCACCTCAGACTCCTCAGGCCGAAGCTGTGTGATTTAAATGTATATATTTGTATATACAGTGTATTTTTTTTTCTGTTTCTAGCTATCACTTTCTGCATCATCCTAGTTAATCAGATGAAATAATAATTGAATAGAACTAGAAAAAATGGATGCTTTTGCTCGGGGTGGTGGTGGAGGTTTGAAACCAATTTCTTTTTTCACTAAATTTGCTCATTGAGCTACTTTTCTGCATGTCTTTTGACTCCTCAGGGAAATCCTCTCTGGGAATGGCCCTCTTCCGTCTGGTGGAGTTATCTGGAGGCTGCATCAAGATCGATGGCGTGAGAATCAGTGATATTGGCCTTGCTGACCTCCGAAGCAAGCTGTCCATTATTCCTCAAGAGCCAGTGCTGTTCAGTGGCACCGTCAGGTGAGGACCCGAGCACCCGTGGGCTCCGCTCTGCATTTTGAAGCCAGGTGGGCACAGGAGAGCGTCCATGTAGGACTGAGATCAAGGGACCTCTAGGCTAGGACTCTTCCCACCACTGTGTACTTCTCCCTGCAGAAGGAAGGGGCAGCTCCACAAAACAGGGGCTGAGGGCCCTGCCACGTGTGGTGAAGAAGTCAGAGAGATCTGGGCTCAGATCTCTGCTCTGTGACTTCAGACAAGTCATCTGACTGAACCTAAGCTCACTCCTTCATCTGTAAAATGGGGACACTACTAAGGGATGTCATTGTGGAGAATGAAGAAGTTCCACAAATTATGCAGTCACCAACCCTGGCACGTGGTGACAGTGAACAGTAGCATCTCCTCAGCCTCATCCCATCACCCTTTGTATTCCTTCCCACTCCATATTGTCATCTGTCCTACATGTGCTCCAACTTACAGTTCTCATGGCGGTTTTCAGGCATTGTTACCGCTCATGGGTTTCCGTGTTACAGTATCTTGCCCCACCTTTGATTCTGATTCTGGAATGATGCCTCTCTCTCTCTCTCTCTCTCTCTCTCTCTCTGAAATCTGCCAGGGTGCCTAAGATAAAATTCCTCCTTTTTTAAATTATTTTTATTAACATATAATGTATTTTTGCCCCAGGGGTACAGGTCTGTGAATTGTCAGGCTTACACATTTCACAGCACTCACCATAACACATACTCTCCCCAATGTCCATAACCCAGCCACTGTCTCCACATACACCCCTTTGTCCCCCAGCAACCCTCAGTTTGTTTTGTGAGATTAAGAGTCTCTTATGGTTTGTCTCCCTCCTATCCCATCTTGTTTTTTTAAGATTTAGTTTATTTATTCGAGAGAGAAAGTGCATGAGCCAGGGGGAAGAACTGAGGGAGAGGGAGAAGCAGACTCCCCACTGGGGCTTGATCCCAGGACTCTAGGATCATGACCTGAGCTGAAGACAGACGCTTAACAGCTGAGCCACCTAGGCGCTCCTAAGATTCTTCCTCTTGACCTGTTAAAAGACATATATTTAATCCCATTGACTTTCCCTATACCTTATCCTATCCTCACCCTTAGTTTTAAGCTTTTGCCTCCTTGGAACAGTGGGTTTCTATAATTCCTGTACATGTCTATTCAAGTTGCTTATCTTTTGAACTAAAAATACCTTTAACTATATAGCTGACCTAGATTGGACTTCTATTTTTTTTTAATTAAATTAAATTTCTTTAATTTTTAGCAGTCTTCAGAAAAATTGGTACCAACTTAATTTCGAGTAACCATGGACTTATCTTTAAAATTAGGTCCCCTCCCTTTCTTTGGAAATAGCACCTGAACTCATGATTCAAGGAGGTTTGGTAGACAGAGTGAATTCTCACCAACCCAATTGTAGGGTCCACACACTTGGGTGTATTATTTTGGCATTTTCTCTAAACACTAATGAATTTGAGCAGCATAAATTGGATCTGTTGATGATGCTCAGTCATTCTCTTTGGGTCCTGAGATAACAAGGTCAAACAGATGTCAGAAGAGAATTAGAATTTATTGAAGACTCAGGTTTAAAATTAAGAAGTCAAGAGGTGTTGCCAAATCTGCTCTTCTCTCCTGTAAATTCCCATTTCTAGATGCCACAAGAATGTCTTTGAGAATTTAACTGGCCTTATAATTTCTGGCTCAGGACAAAAAAACCATTTTCTCGTTATCATTTGGAAAAGAATTAAGAAAAGCAATGTATTGAACTTGACTTTCTTAAATACATTGCCACCAAGAAGCCTTACTTTTCGTTTGTAAATTTCACAGCTCTTCGTTTGGGGCTGTGAATCAGGGGCTTCTAGAGTGAATGGTTAAGTGCTTGTTTGGGCAGCGTGTATATGAGAATTGTCGGTTAAGAACTGACCTGCTGGCGTGTGCAACCGCAGTTCGTAGAAAGTCAGGGAAGTGCAGCTTCCCTGGGAGTCGGAGCCATTTGTTACCAGCTCTAGAGACATGACGCTGCTTGATGGACAAGCTTACAGTTGGTATGCTGCTGCCCAGGGTTTTTAGTTACTGAGCTCAGAGTGCTATTTGGGCAGTCAACTGTACAAATTTAGGAAATCATACCAGTTTTATGTTCTGCCAGCTGTAATTTTGTCTTTTTAAGTCAGGAGTAGAGCCTGAGGACAAATTAAATCCCAGGTCTCATAAAAATCCCAAAGAACATTCAGCTTTTGGTGCTCTTTTGCTTTTCTTAGAAAATTAGAAAGGCTATAAACAGTTTCATAAGGCAAGGGCAGTATAGATCGGCTATTTCTCAGAGGTCTCTCAGAGACCCTGAACATGGAAACTGTCTTTATTGCCATTAGCCAGCAGTAAGGGTGGACCCACCTCCTTGAGATATCAACATGCAGTTAAAACATAAGGAACTCTCAAGGCGAGTGTGTCACACAGTCAGTTGAACCTCTGACTCTTGGTTTCTGCTCAGGTTGTGATCTCAAGGTCATGGGATCGAGTCCTGCATCAGGCTCTGAGCTCAGTGCAGAGTCTGCTTGGGATTCTCTCTCCCTCTGCTGCCCCTCCCACTTATTCTCTCTTTCTCAAATAAATAAATCTTTAAAAAGAAAAAAACATCAGGATCTCTCAGAGTGAAAGCAAGGTAAAACCAAAATCAAATAAAACTTAAGGTAATGAGGTTAAAATGTCTGATTTGTTATCATACAAATATAATCTGAATCACAGGCCAGATCATTTGGGGCCATACTGCTCCCTAGACCAGCTGGACTCTCAGTCCATTTCAGTAGCTTCATCCAGCCCTCCCTTATCCAGCTAGTCCGTTTCTTGTGCCTTTTGCCCTTTTGCCCTCTAAGACAACAGGTTTATTCTTATCCTGATCCTAAACATTCTTTTTAATATATATGTTTTTATTTTTTTAATTAGCATATAATGTATTATTTGTTTCAGGGGTACAGGTCTGTCATTCATCAGTCTTACACAATTCATAGCGTTCACCACAATACATACACTCCCTTGTATCCATCACCCAGCCACCCCGTCCCACCCCACTCCATTCCAGCAAGCCTCGGTTTGTTTCCTGAGATTAAGAGTCTCTTAAGGTTTATCTCCGTCTCTGGTTTTGTCCCATTTCACTTTTTCCTCTCCTCCCCTATGATCCTCTGCTTTGTTTCTTAAATTCCACATAGCAGTGAGATCATATGATAATTGTCTTTCTCTGATTAACTTACTTTCGCTATCTAGTTCCATCCACATTGTTGCAAATGGCAAGATTTCATTTTTTGATGGTTGCATAATACTCCGTTGTAGATATATACCACATCTTCGTTATCTGTTCATCCGTTGGTGGACATCTGGCCTCTTTCCATAGTTTGGCCGGTGTGGTTAACCCTAAACATTTTCGCTGACCTTGCTCTTTCATGGCCTTGGCAGTACCTTCCTTTCCCTTCCCCAGAGGACCCTGTGCTTTCTGAGATTCCTCTCCTCTGCCCAAACCAGCCCCTGCTGGAGTCATTCCATCCTTGGGGACAGTTTAAGTCTCACCTTGGCTGGTGGTTAATCTGCCTCTCAGGAAGACTAGTCGTTCTCAGCTGTCACTCTGTCCGTGAGTCTCGGTCTGCGTATAGAGACCGGGCATCTTCTCATCACCCGGAGCATCTCTGCTTGGTGGCCATTCATTACAAGAAGCAGTGTTCTCATTTCTTCCTAGTCACACGCCCTCACTCCCTTTCCATCTGCCCATTACTTTTTTTTTTTTTTTTTTAACTTTTGAGGAATATTTCTGTTCCCAAGTCAAAATCACAGCAAAAATTACTGAGCACAACTGACCCATTCTACTTTGGTTCATTCTGGGTCCAGACCCCTTCAGACAGAAGCAGTTAGCCCTCTAGAGGGAATGGAAGCTGTTCTAACTTTGAAGCAGCTGATTCCTTAGAATCTCTAGGTCTCACCGTTGTCTCTGAATTACTCTCTTGTTGAAGGAGGCCTCCTTTCCTCATTCTTCCTCTTTCTTTCTCTCTCTCTCTTTTCCTTCCTCCTTTTCTTTTCTTTTCTTTTTTTTTTTTAATATATAGTCTTTTTTTCTGTGGAACTTGGAATTTCCCAAAAGCTTGTTAGTCTCAATATCAGAAAGTAATGTGAAGTCTAGAATAACTAATCAAGAACACTAGGTTTTAGCCAACATTTGCTAAGCCATTCTGGGCAAGGCAGATGGGAAATCTTTATCTTCTTCTCGTTTTGCTATGAGCCTAAATTGACTCCTAAAAAAATTATCTTTAAAAAACAAGGGAAGGGGTGCCGAGGTGTCTCAGTCATTAAACATCTGCCTCTGGCTCAGGTTATGGTCCCAGGGCCCTGGGATCGAGACCTGCTCCCTGCTCCCTGCTCAGTGGGAGCCTGCTTCTCCCTCTCTCACTCCCCCTTGTGTTCCCTCTCTTGCTGTCTCTCTGTCAAATAAATAAAATAAAATCTTTAAAAACAAAAAAACAAGAGGAAAGGTCAATCTGTGCCAGACAGCATTGTTCTAAAGAGCAACAATAACGGAAGTCGTTGAGCTTATTGAGAACTTAGTATGTGGCAGATGTTGTTGTAATCATTTTAATTGTACCTCCCAAGAAGGAGGTACTGTTATTGTGCCGATTTTATAGAGGAAGAAAGCAAAACCCTGAGAGGTGAGATACTTTGCCCAGAGATAGGCATTTGAACCCTGGCTGTGGGTGCTGTCATATACCTGAGAGCGTGTCCTCCGTCACCTCCTGGAGTTCTCACAGTACCCACTCTCCACCACAACCTTGGAAGGTACTCCGTCTTTCCAACAACCAGAGCGAAGCCTGCTTCCCTGGGGGCCTTGACTTTTATTTTACCTTTTTTTTATTTTTATTTTTAAATAAAAAAATGGTCGTGGGGCCATGACCTGAGCCAAAGGCAGACACCTAATGACTGAGCCACCCAGGCGCCCCGGGGGCCTTGACGTTTGTTACTTTTCTTTTTCCTGCATCTTCAAAATCTCCTCCTCTGCTTCTAGATTCGCATAGTCCTCCCTTCTCTTAAAAAAAAAAAAAAAAGTCACACACTCTCTGCTGCTCTCTTGAGTCCCTCTCATTTACTCTCCTCCCCGCAGTGTCCCTTTTCCCACCTCTAGCCTTTTTCTACCTCTTTTTACACTTAACAACTAAAGGCCAAACCCAGTCTGTATTTCTGAATAACTACTTTGAGTTCTCCTTTAGCTCCCCTTAGCAGGAAGTCTGTGGGTCCTGGGTGCCCTGCGGAGGCCCCGAGCTGCTCAGGACGCTCCCATCTGGTTGGTGGGACGGTGTGGTGCAGTAGTGTCTTCCCACTGGTCAGGGAGTCACTCCTGTATCTTCTCATGCTCCCGGAGAGATTCTCGCCCCCTTTTAGCCACGGCCAAGAGGCAAGCTGAGAATACTGCTAAAAAGAAAATAGGAAGGACCAAAGATGAAAATGCACTTCTGGTGACATTAGGACCCCAGGAGTTCTGACCACTAAAAATACGTGCCTTCCTGTTCAGATGACTTCTTTCTCTCTCCATCCACCCAGCCAAAACTTCTGATGTTGTGAATGCATAGCTTTGCTTTCACTTCTGTTTGTGGATCAGACTCAGAGCCATCTGGCTTCTCTAATGAGCCTGTGTTTTCTTCTGTTCCTGACTGAGCTCCCTGTTGAGATCGGTCTGGTGTGCCTTAATGTGTATGTATACCACCTCCTGGTGTGTGTAAATATTCCTTATATATCTGGAACCCATAGCCTGGTTTTTCGAGGCTCCTTCCTCTGGTGGGATGGGCCTAGGAGCGCTGAATGTCAGGCCTGCCCCCGTGTCTGCTGAGTCTTCCCGCAGAGGACCTGATGGGTGGGCTTCCCAGTGAGCAGGCTCCACACCTCCGTGCTGCTGTGTCTGAGAAGAGGATTGTGGTGGTATTCCTGGCTGTATTCAGTCCTAGGGAAGTCACAGCAGAGGTGCAAACTAGATGGCTTAAAACAACAGGAACTTCTTCTCTCACAGTTCCGGAGGCTAGATGCGGGCAATCCAGGTGTCAGCAGGGTCGTGCTCCTCTGAGACGTGGAGGGGAGAATGCTTCCCTTGCCTCTTCCGCCTGCTGGTGGCCTGCCAGTGATCTTCAGTGCTCCTTGGCTTATAGGCACATCTGTCCAATCTCTGCCTCCATTGTCCCATAGTCCTCTCCCTTTATGTCTCTGCCTTCTCGTGACCCTCTCTTATAAGGACACCAGTCATAATGGAGAAAGGACCCACTCTACTCCACTACTCCAGAATGACCTCATTTTAACAAATTACACCTGCAGTGACCCGGGAACTGGGTCAAAGAACCGGGAGTTCTGTGTTAGGGTGATGGCAAAATGAAGAACTGGACTGGGCAGGGGTGCATGGGTAGCTCAGTCGGTTAAGCATCTGCCGTTGGCTCAGGTCATGATCCCAGGGTCCTGGGATAGAGCTCTGCGCTGGGCTCCCTGCTGAGCAGGGAGTCTGCTTCTCCCTCTCTCTCTGACCCTCCCACTCATGCTTTCTCTCTCTGTCACTTGCTCTCTCTCTCTGAATAAGTAAGTAAAATCTTATAAACAAAAACAGAACAGTAAATGCTGATTTTGACAACCCAGATTTTTGTGTGGACTCTGGAGTGTTAGAGAGGCAGGAAGGGTCAGGGACTTCCAGTGTCATTAGAAACAGGTGCTGTTCTCCTTAAACTTAGCCCATGGTCTGCCATTTCACAGTTTAGATTATCAGCAAATTGGCCCACCTTCTTGATTAAGAGATGCATCTATGGAGATACCAGATATTAGATGGTATGCCAATAGAAGATCAGTCTTCCCCATCTAGACTTTGCACAGATAGGACTTTATCAGAACTCTTTTTGAGGGATGCCTGGGTGGCTCAGTTGGTTAGGCGGCTGCCTTCGGCTCGGGTCATGATCCTGGTGTCCTGGGATCGGGTCCCACGTCGGGCTCCTTGCCCAGCAGGAAGCCTGCTTCTCCCTCTGCCTGCCACTCTGTCTGCCTGTGCTCACTCTCTCTGACAAAAAAAAAACAAACAAAAACAAACAAACAAAAAGAACACGAACTCTTTTTGAGCCTGGTATTCAGGATCCTGGGATTATTGTGTCTACTTGGAAAGTGCACTGAATATAAATCAGAAAACCACCAAGCACTGGACCAGGCGGCTAATGTGTCTGTATATACCTTGTCCATTTAACAGCTGCCACTGTGTGAATGTTTGCTGTAGTTACTGTCTCTAATGTCTACAGCAGCCTAATGAGTCATGTCACTATATCCCCATTTTATAGAGGAGGAGACTGAGGAATGGTTTATCCAAGGTCATGCAGACGAGTAGAACCAGGATGGGGATTTGAGCCTAGTCTGCTTGGATCGACCGGGGCACGTACTCCCTCCACCAACACTGTTCTTTGCCTCTGTTGAGACAGAAAATGCTTAAATTGTCATTTAAGCCTCTTATCAGGAAGTCAAGTAAGGCTCTATGTTCTTTTATTCTGACAACAAATATTAGACAGTGTGCATGGGATTCAACAGCAAAGAAGATCCAGACAAGGACCCTGAAGCAATGGGGGCAGAGACAAACGGACAGAGTGACAAGTGCCATAAAGAGGGTGGGCATGAGGACACCTAAGTCAGGCTTGAAGAGTCAGGAGATGCTTTCTGCATCTAATTTGTGACCTGAAGGACAAGAAGGAATCCTGGCCAAGGAGTAACAGCATGCCAATAACGACATCATCGTAATCATAGCTCCCACATGCACAATGCTAACCAAGCAGCGGGGGCCACTCTGAATTCTTTCTACACGTGAAATGCAGCCATCCCGACCTTTGGAGGAGGTGCTTTTGGATCTTTGTCTCACACGTGAGGGCACGGAGGCATAGAGAAGTTAGGCTAACGTTGTCAGGGCCACACGGTCGCCGTAGATAGGAGCTGTGTAGGAATCAGCAAGTCTGGCCCCAGAGCCCTTGCTCTTGCCAGAGTCTCTCAATCCAAAGGGTGAGGAGAGGTACACATATTCCATGTGCAAAGGGCAAGAGGCACAAGAGAGCAGAGCCAGTTAGAGTCTCCTGGGAGAGTCCAGAGAGGGCCCAAAGGGATGAGCGGGGCAGGTGCCCACCGGGGCTCGGTGGAGTTCTGGGATAACGTCCTGCTTGCATTTACATGCCTGGAGTTAGTAACCCCAGACACGGAGACAAATGAGACGTGGAGCTCAAGTTCTCCTGAAGACTTTCCTGTTTCCCATACGTGCAGACCAAGTTCATGAGCAAAGCAGATTATACCTAATACCTTTCAGGTCACTAGCCCTGTAAATGTCATGTTTAGACAGAGACAAGATGCCCCAAAAGGAATGTCACCTCCCAGTTTCCACCAGTTACCCGTTCCTCCACCATTTCTCCACCTTCTTCCTCCATGACAAAGAGCTGTTTCCCCCATCTTCACGTTTCCAGAAATGTCGAGTCCTGTTCTTTCAGTACCATCCTCGATGTTCTTGAGATAGCTACTGTGGGTACAGTGAGCAAGAATGGTACCCAAACTGGTTTTCTGCACCAGTAAATGCTTTCCCCTAAGTTGCTCTTCAGGCCCTCCTTTCTCCTCCGCTGGACTGGCTGCTCCTCCTGGTCCTCCAGCCACCCTTGAGTGCCTGCTCTGACAGGTTCTCACCCTAGTGAGTCAGGAAGAAAGAGGCTTTTTTTCTAAAATTGTACACACAGAGAGGTGTATTTCAACCTGTATATGCCACAATGCTAACAGTGTTTGCTGCTGAGGGTCTGATTAGAGGTGATGAAAACATTGGTTTGGGTTTTATGTTTCAGTATCTGTATTTGTTAATTTTTCTGATCTGATCTGCAATATTTACATAATGAAAGTAGTACATGTTAAAAGAAATAAAGTTTTATAAAGACGACGGAGCGGCCCAGCCTGTTCTCAGATACAGGGACAGCGAGGCAGGAGTATTTGTCACTGCTGCCTAAGGCTGGTTAGGGAGCCAGTCGTCTGTGACCTTGAGGAGTTCCGTCCCTCCATTTCCCATTTGCGTTTAAATTTCTACCACAGACCGCCTTTGCAGTATGGTCACCTACATGCTGAATCACTGGGAAATTCCTCCCGTGCTTCTCTCTAGGTCAAATTTGGATCCCTTCAACCAGTACACTGAAGACCAGATCTGGGATGCCCTAGAAAGGACACACATGAAAGAATGTGTAAGTAGGGGTGCCTGGGTGGCTCAGTGGGTTAAAGCCTCTGCCTTCGGCTCGGGTCATGATCCCAGGGTCCTGGGATCGAGCCCCGCATCGGGCTCTTTGCTCAGTGGGGAGCCTGCTTCCTCCTCTCTCTCTGCCTGCCTCTCTGCCTCCTTGTGATTTCTGCCTGTCAAATAAATAAATAAACCTTAAAAAAAAAAATGTGTAAGTAAAGCCCCAAGGGACCGCTTCACTGGTATTTAAAGGTTGGAACCATAACAGTCCCGAGGTCACTCCCCAGCCTTCCCTGGCTGCCTCTGTCCAGCCTGGTCTGGCCCTTTATTTCCAGGCTGTCTGTGTGGGATCACTTTAGATAAGGAAGGCTTCCCAGGCATTTCAGAAAGGGCTTAAAAGTTGGTATCTCTCAACCGTGGTCATATTGTGCTTTTGCTGCCCATTGATTAACCAAGGTATTAATGACAAACACTCAGAATAATATAATGCTTTTATATTCATTTCTGTTTTATTCATCATAACGGTATAACATGCTTTTGCAGCATCTAGATATGTATCATGTCTGCAGAAAGCATGCAGCATGTATATGAGGTCACTGACCTCTTAGGGTAACTCAGCACGCATCCTCCCAAGGGCATGATACTTCCCGCCCGGGGGGCGGGGGTAGGATCTCTCATGCCCCTGAGCTGACTTAAGCTTGAGATCCCCTGCCCTGATTCAGCTAGGTCAGTTCTGCCTTTATCACTATAATACTGGGCTTCCTCCAACCATTTCATTGGAAGGATAGGCTTAAAGCTTATTATAAAGGCAGGTTTGACAGCCATAAACTTAGAGCCTTGGAAATTAGAAAGAGTGATCTCACTTTCCCCATTTCCTAGGGGTATGACCATATTTTCAGAACCAAAGATTAGGGCCACAATCTGACAGGATTTGGGGATTTGAAAATACTGGAATTTTAAGAACTTTGAACAGTATAAGGCTAACAGAATAGTATACTTGAAACAGGGACTGTCCTGGAAAATGAGGGTCTTAATACACGTGATCATTACCCCTATACCTTCTTTCTAGGTGAGCCGGGTTCTTGGCTAATCATTGTTGCATCTGTTTCAGAATAGCTTATTTTTGCCACTGGACTTTGGACAAAATTTAGTTCAGTTTTTTTCCTCCCTAAATTTACCTTTTTTTGACTCTTCACATCTCTACTTCCTTTCTCCCTAGATTGCTCAGCTACCTCTGAAACTTGAATCTGAAGTGATGGAGAATGGAGATAACTTCTCAGTGGGGGAACGGCAGCTCCTGTGCATAGCCAGAGCCTTGCTCCGTCACTGTAAGGTACGGCGGTCTATGGAGTGGCAGGCAAGGGGAAGAACAGCCTTTCCCCGTGCCATGAGATCCAAAGGCTTTCCTGGCCCCAGAGATGTTTCTAAATTCACCTTGACATCATCTGGGTATACAGGAGTTTTTGAGCTTTCAGACTTCCCCAGGTCTTTCAATTCCAAGGGTGACTTTTGTTTCTCGCCAGTGAGTGGTCGTAGTACTATTGGAAACCATAGACCTACAGATCTCCAGGCCATCAAATCCAGTCCCCTTATTTTGTAACTGGAAAAGGAAGATCCAGAAAGATTTCTGTTCATGCTCAGGATCACAGAGCAAGTGGGGGCAAGCGTTTTATTAGATCAGTGTTACATGCTTATCCTTTTGTGTGTGGAAAGGAAGGCAGACACGTGGGTTTAAAGTTGTATCTGTTCTAAGCAAGATGGTCGTTTTACATAGGCCTGTACCTACTGAGGAAAAACAGAGTATGGTGTAAAACTTAAATAATGAAATACATTTTAGTGAAATGCAGATTGAGAAGAATGCTTAGGAAATTGGTTGGATCTCTCTTTCTCCTCTCTTTTGTGGCAGATTCTGATTCTTGATGAAGCCACAGCCGCCATGGACACGGAGACAGACTTACTAATCCAAGAGACCATCCGAGAAGCGTTTGCTGACTGCACCATGCTGACCATTGCCCATCGCCTACATACAGTCCTCGGCTCTGATAGGATTATGGTGCTGGCCCAGGGACAGGTACTGAGCCCCTGAGGGACCATAATGTGGCATGTGGCCTTGTCTGGGGGAAACTGGCCCCTGGCAGGATTGGGCTGATTGGCACCTTCTTCTCTGCGCTTGTTAGCTTTCAGGTCTGCGTCAGCCTCCAGCCAGTACCTACCTCCCCTCCCCCTAAGTTACTAAGCAGCCTTAGTAACTCTAATCTGGCTGCCAGTGGGAGGGATACAGTCCTCCCGAGCCAGAGATCAAGTAGGGGCACTCTTAACTGGTTCTTACTTTGCTTTGGGACCTGCTTTTTTCTTGCCTGTAAAAATGAGACTTTGACCTAGGTCAGAGAGCCCGTGTGCTTACTAATGAACTCACATACACAGGAATTGCCCAAGGTGTACTGAGTCCAGCCACCTTGAGTTGGCTTTTCACAATCATGTGGTGGTGCCAGACTTCTTATACTGCTGTTCCAAGCTTTCCCACAGTCTGGTCCAGCCCGGCCGCCTTCCTTTGCCACTCACTTCTTGAAGGTGTCGGTGACCATAAACAGTCTTGCATTGGGGCACCTGGGTGGCTCAGTCGTTAAGCGTCTGCCTTTGGCTCAGGTCATGATCCCAGGGTCCTGGGATCAAACCCCGCATTGGGCTCCCTGCTGGGCGGGAAGCCTGCTTCTCCCTCTCCCACTCCCCCTGTTTGCTCGCCCTCTCTTATCATCTCTGTCAAACAAACAAACAAAAAACTTGCATCCCCTAAACTGGCTTTCCTCCGTGTCTTTCCTCACTCAGTCCCATGTACCTGCAGTGCCTTTTCCTCTTGTTCCCTCTGCTACATCCCCATATCTGTCTTCTTGCAGCCTGCCTATCCCTCTGAAAGGCACAGTTCCCACAGCCTGACACTCTCTGCCACCTGAAACTTTGTGTACCTGTCGTGTAGCTCCTCTGCCTCCTTTGAGGGTCACTGGCTAATGCCCTCTCTCCCCTATTAGACTGTAAACTCTGTAAGGGCAGGGGTCATGCCTTATTTGTCTCTGGGTCCCTGGCAGGGCCCCATGCGACATTCTTTGCACATGGTAGATGTTAAGTATGTCACTTATGATGTTAAGTAAATTTATGTTGGACAGATAGCGCCTGTGTGCGCCTGGGATGGCAGGAAATTAGTGGTTTGGCAGAAACAACAAGCCATTTGCAGTGTGTGATTTGTCTTGTGTGATTAATAATAAGGCCCCTATAATAGCCACTTCCATTGAATGCTTGCTGCATCCGGCACTGCGCTAAGGGCTGTACGTACAGCCTCCCAATGCATAGTCATCACCGCCACACAACAAAGATGCAGATGTGTCAGCCCTGCCTTCCAGAAGAGAACATGGGCTCAGGGAACTGAACCTATCTCTAGTCCACAGGAAGGGAGAGAGCAGGAACTGAGCTAGGCCGGCGACACCAAAGCCAGTGCTTTACACAGCCCAACCGCCTCGTCCCTCTGTCTGTGGAGAAGTCCTGAGGAAAACAGTTACTACAACAGATGGAGTCTGGGCCTCAGAGCTGAGTTTGAGAAAACATAGGAGTTCACGGTTTTTCTCCTCATCTTGAAATTATGTGAACACTGGCAGGTGTTGCTACTATCTTTGCATTATCCTAAATGTTTACTGAAATTCTAGTTCACACTCGGTACAGGCAGCTACTACTCTGTACGTAGGTATTAAGTAGAATGTATAAAGCGGAGGAGGCCAAGAACACTGTCCGGGAAATTCTTTCTTAAAGACACACATCTAGACCACTCTGTTTCTATGAGTGGCTTAGTGTTTTGGAATGGGGATTGATTGGCTCTCTGTGAGGAACTCTATCCGTCCCTTCATTTTTGTTTCTTGTGAAGTAAAATTTCCTTATCATCGGAGGACAGCCCGAAAAACATGAAAAAAGCATAAAGGCAAAAATAAAATGAGCCCTTTCCCTCACCGGGGACATCCGTTTGCCCCTGCCAGCCTGTTTCATGCATATCTAAGCACAGACTCTAATGGATAGGATGTGCTCTGCGGCAGACACGCAGTAGCAGAACGGAAGAGGCTTGGACAGCAAGAGACCGTCAGCCCACGGCAGGAGGCCAAATGGTTGGTTCTTCAGCAGCTCAGCACGGTCAGGGTCTGCGTCAGCCTCCAGCCAGTACCTACCTCCCCTCCCCCTCCAGGGCGAGGCTGTCTACGTAGCACCCTCCGCTGTCATAGCCTCAGGTAGCCAGGCCTGGGGAAGCGAACTTTGCCCTCTGCCTATATCTACCGGGCAGAGCAGCCTTTCCTAGAAGCGCCCAGAGACTTCTCCTCGTCAAGGCTGTGCCCCAGGCCTTGGCCCTGTAGCAAGAAAGGCTGGGAAAGTGAGTAGGTGACATTTTCTGCCTCTTTTATGGAAGCCGGGCTATACCAACATATTGTTCCATTTTTTGCTGCAATAGGATTTTTGTGGCTGCACAGAAGTCCATCAAAGGAGTGGATAAGTGACTGACTAGATCTCTTACTTTTTTTATTCTGCCAGCTGGATATTCTGAGCTGTTCTTTTTCCGTCTATAGGTTAGGATCAGTTTGTACAAGATGACATTGCCTACTATGTCCTTGACTTGCACTGCAATTTTTTTTCTCTCTGAGATTTATGTGAGGTGAGGGAGGTCCCTAACCTGTCCTTCATATTGTGGTTAGCAGAAAGAAAAAACCAAAAGTGGAACCCACTGGGGCATGGCAGAACTTCATGGAATTGTCACTGTGATTCTGTCCCCAGGGGGCTTTGGGGTTTACCTCCTTCTTGGCTGTGGTTCTTGCGTGACCCCAAGTGATGTGTCTCCTTCCTTTGCAGGTGGTGGAGTTCGACACCCCATCAGTCCTTCTGTCCAATGACAGCTCCCGGTTCTATGCCATGTTTGCCGCTGTGGAGAACAAGGTTGCTGTCAAGGGCTAACTTCTCCCTGCCGCCGTCTCTTTTCCTTGGAGCATTGCCATTCCCTGCCTTGGGCGGGCCCCTCATCGCGTCCTCCTGCCGAAACCTTGCCTTTCCCAGTTTTATCTTTCGCACAGCAGTTCAGGATTGGCTTGTGTGTTTCAATTTTAGGGAGAGTCCTATTTTGATTATTGTATTTATTCCATATTCATGTAAACAAAATTTAGTTTTTGTTCTTAATTGCACTCTAAAGGGTTCAGGGAACCGTTATTATAAATGTATCAGAGGCCTATAATGAAGCTTTATACGTGTAGCTATATCTATATATAATTCTGTACATAGCCTATATTTACAGTGAAAATGTAAGCTGTTTATTTTATATTAAAATAAGCACTGTCCTGATAACAGTGCAAATTCCTTTCTATCATTTTTGTACAGTTTGCTGTACTAGAGACCTGATTTTGCTATTAGATTGTAGGAAGGGTAGCATTCTGTTCTTCAGCTGGTGGTTTCACGGTGCCGGGTTCTCTGGGCGTCCAAAAGGAAGAGGTGTGGCGATAGTGGGCCCTCCGGTGGTCCCCTTGCGCCTCCTCACAGCCACACCCGGTGGGGAGGGGCGGTGGACAGGGCTGCTGGAGGCCACGCAGAGCGCCGTGAATTCTCAGGGCTCCTGCTTTCTGTCCTGTTGTCATTCACTGTTTCAGTCAGGAGAGCAGTGGGGCAGAGCCCCAGCCCCCTTTTCACTCCCTCCGTCAGGAATGAGAATCACAGAACATTCCTTGGACAGGGGGAGTCTCTTTCCTGCCTTCCTCTTTTTGCTGTTGTTTCTTAACCAGAATCAAGTCTGTTCACAGAGTGTCCCACTGCCTCAGGTTCCCAAATGCTGGCCACTGCACAGAGCTCTCCAGCTCCCACACCTGCTGGCTCCAAAGCCCCGGGCCGGCTGCTGCTTTCGTCAGTGGTACTTTGTCATTTGCCTGGTCCCACGCCTCCACAGTTCAGTGACAGGGTTCAGGAGTTTGTGGGTCTGTTCTCTCTCACTGCAGTCGTCACACAGTCTGTCTCTCTCCAAAGTCTGCGACTTTAAGCAGCTCTTGCTAATCAGTGTCTCACACTGGTGTAGAAGTTTTTTGTACTGTAAAGAGACCTACCTCAGGTTGCTGATCGCTGTGTGGTTCCGCGTGTTCCCGCAAACCCCCTTCGTGCTGTGGGACCAGTAGCTCAGGTGGGTGTGGTCGCTGCTGTCATCAACCGATTGGTCAGCGTTGCATGTCGTGACCAACTAGACATTCTGTCGCCTTAGCATGTTTGCTGAACACCTCGTGGAAGCAAAAATCTGAAAAAGTGAATAAAATTATTTTGGATTTTGTAAAACTCTTGGTGTATAAAACTTTTCTGGGAAGGGAGCAAGATGTCTGTGAATGGTTTGAGGTACAAGAGCCTGGGCTCTGGATATGCAATGATGGGGTTACCTGCTGGAAAGTCCAGTGACAGAGCTGGTTGCAGAACCCGCCGGGTGTGGGCCCAGCGTGGCTGGAATCCTCACAGTGGGCTTTAGTGCCTTAAGCCTGTGTTTCCTGGGCTCGGTCTCCAGACGGAGCTCCTGTGCTGCGGCTAAGAGGCGGGGTTGGGAAGGGTGAACGGCTGGAAGGAGGTGGGCCCTTGTGGTGAAATAGAATTCAGATGAGCAGTTTGTTGAGAATTCTCAGCAATTCAAACAATGCAATTGCCCTTTCAACCAGTTCATTCAGATGAACTCATTGAGAATTAAGTACCATTCCAAAGGCACTCATTCTACAGTTTCTCAAGATACTGTGTCGAATGCAGCCAAGAAAGCTTTTAAACTATTTGTGTTACTTCTGCCAACCATCTGCCATTTGCATCTTACATCTACCCATTTTTGTAAACTACTGTCTTAAAAGTTCAGGGGGCTAACTCTGAAGTTAAAATGCAGTTTGTCCTTGTCACGTGACAAGTGGTTGGTGGGTGCGTGTGACCCATGGCTACGGTCCTGGAGGGAGCAGGAATGGAACATTCCCATCATTTCAGGCTGTTCTGTTGGACTAAGCACTAAGGTAAACGGCCCATTTTTTTGATTCCCTGGATTTACCTTCCAAGAAGGTAACAGGGTTCTATCTCTTGGTCTCCCTCACCTTTCTCACCCTGCTTTGCTCCTTAAACGGAAGCCTTCTGCCCCTGGCTTTTACTCTCCCCCATGGATCTTTCACTCCTACAGGCACAGGCCTGGCCTGTCTCCTCAGTGCCGCGCGCCTCCACTGGCATCTTCTAAGTGCCTCGGACAGCCTCTCGAAAGCCGAGCCAGTGCCCCCTATCTGAATGAGCAGTCCCATGGCCTCCGTAGTCTTCCAGACTAGAACCCTGGCATTAGTTCAGCTCTCCTGCCCCTTCCAGGTAAATTCCATCACTCCAAGTCCTACACATCACCACCACCACCTTTTCTCTCTGCCCTCATCAAGGCCCACCTCCCTTCTTTTTCTCATATTGTAGCTACAACTCATAACCCTGCCCTTATGGTCCTTCTCCAGACCATTGTACATGCTCCTGTCAAAATGCTGACCTAAAGTACAAGCTGGTCAAAGGCTTTCTGCCAAAAATCTTCGGGGGACAGTTATCTATAACAGCCCATGTTCTTTAGCTTAGCATTCAGGGTGTCCATTATTTGGTTCCAACCCTCCATTTCTACTCAGTGTTCCTAAAAACAGGCCATCGTAAAACCTTTTAAGTCTTGAATATTAGCCTGGAATCCATTGGTCCTCTCTGTTTGAGAGCAGGGGAGGGGCAGAGGGAGAAGGAGGGGGGAATCTCAAGCAATCACCAAGTAGAGCCTGAGACAGAGCTTGATCTCAGAACCCTGAGATCATGACCTGGACTGAAATGAAGAGTCAGATACCTAACCGACGGTACCACCCAGGAGCCCCAATCCTTCCTTGTTTAAAAAAGCCATGTTTTGGAGTACCTGACTGGCTCAGTCAGTAGAGGATGAAACTCGACCTTGGGATCAGGAGTTCAAGCCCCACATTGGGCATAGAGTGCACTTTAAGTAAGTAAGTAAATATATAAAACTTTTTTTTTTTTTTTTAACTCAGGTCGACTAGTATCTCCTCTACAAGCCTTTCTCTTCAGATTCCTCTAGGTTCCTACAACCCTTTGCTTACTTGTTTTTATTATTTTTAAATTTTCTTCTTATTTCCTTTTTCTTTGCATATTGTAACTGATGATTTTCTTGTATTTCTGCCCATGAATATAAATTTCATAAAGGCATTAAATCATTGTATACCTAGTCATATTTCTGGCTTAAATATTATGTTTCAGGTATAGTAGGTGCTTAGTAAGTATCATGCTACTCAGCTGAGTCTTGAATAGTGCTGCCCCACCCCACCCCCCAAAAGCTGAGGTTGAAAGAAAGCAGCTCTCTGTGGGAAACCCACTGAACACTCAGCAGAATTCTAGACGCCAAGTTCACTGCAAACTGTCAGATGTCACATCATCATTTCCCCTTCTACAAAGCCTAGAGACCAGAATCAGCAGCTGTACAGTGT
The DNA here is from genome assembly GCF_022355385.1 of Mustela nigripes. Taxonomy (NCBI): domain Eukaryota; kingdom Metazoa; phylum Chordata; class Mammalia; order Carnivora; family Mustelidae; genus Mustela; species Mustela nigripes. The sequence goes on from NC_081558.1 coordinate 113,117,451, forward strand.
TTATGGGGGGGGGGGGGGCAGTCAACCTGGGATACTTGCAAGAGTGAAAGAAGGCACAGTGAGTAATGAAACATGCCAATAGTGCCATGTCCTCTAGCACTGGCCTTCGCCTGGTCCCCTGGATATGGTGTCTGAGTCTTTAAGCCCTCCCTTGGTTAGGGACCCCAACCCTCGCTAGTAACAGCTACAGTCCCTTGGGACTTTCCCTAACCATCAGAGGCAGTCAGGTCACCTCGTTTTACTTGCAGTCACTCCCAGGAGACCCTGGGCACATGTGCAAGTTAAACAGAAACATAAGAAAGAAAAGCCCCTCTTTGTTAAGGTGTTATGAAGATAAATTTGGAGACCTCTCCTGCCACACCTCTTATTTCATCCATCTCTAGGGATTTCTATATCTCCTGATACTTACCTTCTGTCCTGTTCATAGTGGGTAGAGATGTTGGGGGTGGGATGCAACATCCTTCAGACGCTGAGCTTGGATTTGGCACAGGAGCTGAGCTTGGATTTGGCACCCTCAGCAGCCAGACAGTGAGATTTTGGGCAGGAGAGGGATGAGGGCAAGTTTAAAGCTTAACACACGGGGGAGCGTTGAGCAGGCAAGTTTCCCACTAGGATAATGTATTTCTGCAACTCAAAGAAAAGGCCTCAGATGCCATAGCTGATTTTGAGGAGGTTCTGGACAATATTCGTGGCCAAGATACTGAGACAAGAGCTGAATCCAAAAGGAATGTGGTCAGCGAGGTCACAAGGCAGACAACAGACCCCTCTTCCTATGCTACTCCCATCTCCAAAAACGGTCACTATCACAGCCACTGCCCAACTACTTTCATCTGTGCTAACACCTTGACAAAAGCTTCACGACCACCAGCACCCCCAAAACTACCATCCACATGTACCCAACCTGCCAAGCCATCTGAATTAAATTGAAGACATGAATGGTATTCTAGGTTACGTATTTCCGTTGCGAATGGCTACTGGCCTCGAGTAGCTCACACAGCAGTGGGGAGAGGAAGTGGTCAAAGAGTCTGGGTGTATGCAAAAGGAGCCCCATGTAGAAGCTCGGCGTGCTCACACAGTGGAAGGTTTTGCACTATGGGATTGGATCCTGGGGGCCATCAAGTCCTGTCAGTGAGCCCACATCACTCCATGGCAACTCAGGACTCTGAGCAATTGGGTGACCCATCTGGAGAAACCAGAAGAAAGGGAGGCCTGGTGCCCAGTTTTAGGAGCTTGTCATATCGTGGAAAAGAAGGCATAGACACAAAACGTAGACAACAGAGCCAAGGAATAAAAGGCAAGGACTGCTGTGGGAGAGGGCTGGCATGTTGGGAGAAAGTGGTGAAGGATGGATGGGTTGACTAGAGAAGCTCTCAGAGGGGAGAAGTTTCTGAAACAACGTTATGAGGAAGAAGGAACGTGATTTGTTGGAGAGCGGAAGGCAGCTTCTAACAAACAGGAAGCAGTGTTGTGGGAATGACAGCAGTAACAAATATTGTTACAAGCACTGGCCATCACCCACGACACTTCCATGGAATGTCCTCTAATCCCCCTATTTCCTTTCTGCCTCCATAGCTTTGCCTATGCTGGACATTTCATGCAAATGGAATCATGCAATATGTTCTTTGTGTTTGGCTTCTTCACTTAGCCTCGTGTTTTCAGGTTTGTCCATGCTGTTGCGTGTATCAGTACTTCCTTCTTTTTTGTTGCCAAATAATATTCCACTGTATGATTACCCCACATTTTATTTCTGCACTCATCAGCTGATAGACACTTGGGTTGTTTCCACTTTTTGGACGTTATGAATAATACTGCTATAAACACATGTGTATAGGTTTCTGTGTAAACACATATTTCACTGTGTAAACTCATTTCTTGTCATTGTGTACCCAGCAGTACACAATGGTGGGTCATATGTTAACCCTATGATTAACCATTTGAGGAACTGTTTCCAAAGGAGCTGCACCATTGTAGAATGGGATCTCTTACCCTCCAGCTGCTAACTGGATGTGACCAGTAGGAGGCACTGACAGAGCTCAGAGAGGGAAAGGATGGGACATTCATCCCTGCAGAATTGCCATCAACCCCGCTACATCCCACTACCAAAGGCCAGAGCTCTTGCCCATGACCCTCTCCACCCAGCCCAGGGAAGTTTCCTCCAACACTCCTGTGCTTTAACTTTCTTTTAAAAAAAAAAGAAAAAAAAATATACACAACACAAAACTAACCACTTAAAATTCTTTTATTTATTCATTTTTAAATTTTTTATAAACATATAATATATTTTTATCCCCAGGGGTACAGGTCTGTGAATTGCCAGGTTTACACACTTACAGCACTCACCATAGCACATGCCCTCTCCAATGTCCATCCATTTAAAATTCTTATTATAGGGGCCTTCTTAGCCAGAGTGACTCCACCTTGGTTAAACAGCCATTTTGTTGTTTGTCCAGTAAAACTTAAACTGACCCTGCCCCCCACACCCTGCCCCAGGAACTTACTTAAAAGCAAGTCTGGGAAACCAGTAAAATATGGTCGACCAGTCCCTGATAACAGAGCCCCAATACAAGGAAAGATCAGGTCAGGTAGAGACAATCTCATTGGCCAGGCTCAATCACATGGCCTTTGGTCTATAAAAGCTAGTCTGTGAAGCTGGGGGTCATTGCTCTCTCTGTAAGAGACGGCCCCAGCCGGTCGGTTTGATTCTCGGTGCTGGCTCGAAATAAAGCTTTGCTTGACCTTCGCATTGTATCAGTCTCGCTCCTTTGATCATGGACCCCATCACTTATGGGTACAGTTCAAGTGGCATTAAGTATGTTCACCTTGGTGTGCAACCATCACTGGCAACCATCTCCAGAACTTTCCCATCCACCCACACTGAAACTGTGTACTCAGTCAGCAATGTTCCTTGACTCTTCAAGCCTTGAGAGGAAGAAGCTCTCCACTGCGGCTAGCTTTGAGCACGGCACTGTGCTTTGTGGTTCCCCTAATCACTGCCCACACATCTTGGCAAATGACTTCTTTATTAAACTCTCCTCCGTTGACTCAACTTGAGCTCACCTGCCAGCGCCGGGATGGGTAGAGTGTTCTGTGGGTTAGGAGGCTTTCTCAGTTGTCCGGATGAGAAAACCGAGGCAAGTGGAGGCTGAATGACTTGCCTGTGGTCACTCACCTCGTAAGAGAAGAGCTAGGATCTCGACCCAGCAGTCTGGCTCTGGGACAACTGAAATGAAAATAAAGGCTACAGAACTTGACTACCGACAAACGTGGGGACCCCGGACAAATGAAGGGTCCGAGCCTGCCCCGAGCTTGGTGGTAGGTGGAGGATGGTGACTGGGATGCTGGTGAGGCCTCCAGGGAGGTCAGAAGAGAGCAGAAGCATGAGCTCAGGTTTTGTCATACTGAGCAGGAGTAGCCTATCCTGAGGGGATACAGCACCACTCCAGGTGCTGCCCCCCATCCCTTGCAGAGCTGACCCACAGAGTCCACCGAGACTCCCAGGCAGAGGCTGAAAGGAGCCTGATGAGGGTCGAGCTCCACGGGCCAGAGGTGAGGCTGCTGGGGGAGTGAAGGTATCTCCACCTGTCCCAGGCCGAGCAGCAGGGCCTGGGTGTGACTGGCATGGCCAAATGGATATACTCCATTGGGAAAGACTCCAGGAACTTGTGTCCATCCATGACGCTGCCTGAGAGTGCTGGGTGAGTAAGGAGAGTAGCCAGAGGGGCCTAAGGAGCAGGCTGTATTCCACTGGGAGCCCTGGAACCAGGAAGCAGAGGGGTGTGTGTGGGGGGTGGGTGCAGGCGCATCATGGAGCCTCTGCTCAGCGGGCTGGCTTTTCTCATGTTGCCTTCCTGCTCTGGAGACTTGGCACCTTCTTTTGGAAAGGGCATGTCCTCCTGGCTCCTTCGCCTTCCCATCTGAGGAAACCTGTGGCAGCTAAGCTTTCAGCTACCCCCAAAGACACTGCTGTAGGTGATAATTCCATCCTCAATTGGAGGCCCTGATGCGGTAGGCAGATGAGCCTCCCTCTCAGTCCAGGGCCACTGGAAGGCAGGAAGTGGCATCAGACACTGGTCCTGCCACTCACTACCTCTGTGGCCTTGAGCTTCAGTTTCCCCACCTGTCAAATGCAAGATTGTTGGGGGATTGCAAAAATTAAAGGTAAAGACTGTGCAGAGCCTACCTCTGTCCAGAAGATGATTCTGAGGCAGTAGAAACACACTGCCCCATGAATGTCATACCACAAGGAAAAGTAAGAGAACCCTGCCTGGGGGGAGCACTATGTGTGGATGGAAGGAATTTTTGTTTTTTTTAATTTTTTTATTTTTTTAAATATTTTATTTATTTATTTGGCAGAGAGATCACAGGTAGGCAGAGAGGTAGGCAGAAGGAGATGGGGAAGCAGGCTCCCTGCTCCGATGCAGGGCTCGATCCCAGGACCCTGAGGTCATGACCTGAGCTGAAGGCAGAGGCTTAACCCACTGAGCCACCCAGGTGCCCTGGAAGGAATTTTCTGAAGAGCGATTTGGGGCACCTGGGTGGCTCAGTGGTTTAAAGCCTCTGCCTTCGGCTCCAGTTGTGGTCTCAGGGTCCTGGGATCAAGCCCCATATCCGGCTCTCTGCTCAGCGGGGAGCCTGCTTCCCCCTCTCTCTCTGCCTGCCTCCCTGCCTACTTGTGATCTCTCTCTCTCTCTCTGTCAAATAACTAAATAAAATCTCTTAAAAAAAAAAAAGCCATTTGGGATGGGAGATGGGGGAACGGGCAGACACAAGGAATAGCTGCTACCCTAATCCACTTCTAGTGCAGGTGGATCTCATCAGTTGGAGGGCTTCTGTCGTGTTGAGTGGAGTTGGAAATCCCAGCCAGGGATGTGGCTGTTGAGAATTCTGGAGGGCGGGAGACTCTTCCCTTCCCCTTGAAAATAGTCAGCTGTCAATCAATGTTGACTAAATTTTTTTTTAAGTTTTGGTTGAGTATACTAGATGCCTGATCCCCCCACACACGCGCGCTCCTCATGCAGTGAGACAAGCACTGTACCGGGAGTCAGCAAAATTGGGTTTTCAGCTCATCTTCTGCTTTCTTTTTTGGCCTCTGTGTCCTTCTCCTCCTTCTTCTGCCTCTTCTCCTCCTCCTCCTCCTTTTCCTCTTCCTTTTCCACCTTCTCCTCCTCATCCTTCTTCTTCTTCTTTTTAAAGATTTTTTTATTTATTTGAGAATGGGGGCAGAGGGAGAGATAGAGAGAGAATCCCAAGCAGTCTACCCACTGAGCACAGAGCCCAAGGCAGAGCTCCATCCCAGGACCCTGAGACCGTGGCCCGAGCCAAAACCAAGAGTCGGAGGTTTAACTGACTGAGCCCTCCTAGGGGCTCTCAGATGTTTCTTTTCTTAGCAATGCTGTCCTTTAGAAGTTGTTGTTACTGTTACTCTTGTTTTAAAAGACAGGGAACCAGGTTAGAGAGCTCAAGTAAGTGCCCCAAACATACAGTAATTGACTTGAGTTTCAAATTCATGTCCCTCTCATTCCAAAGTTTTTGCTCTTTCCACCATGTTCGCTGTCATTCCTGTTGCTCCAAAAATGCCTCTTTAGGGAAATAAATGAGCTGACACATTGAATAGAGATGTTTTGCATTGTCCACTGGTCTGCCAGACTGGCTACTACTGAACTGTTCTTGGCAGTAACCGGTCAACAAGTTCAGCAAGTTTGGCAAATGTCTACTAGAATGTGAGTACAAGACCACAGACCATGGCATCGGCTCATCTTGCTGTTGGCATGGCAAGAGGCCCTGGGCCCTGATGGTCTAAAAGCTGTGTCGGGTTAGGTCAAGTTAAAAAGGAGGGAATCTAGGGCACCTGGGTGGTTCAGTTGGTTGAGCCTCTGACTCTTGATTTTGACTCAGGTCATGATCTCAGGGTCCTGGGATCCAGCCCCTTGTCAGGCTCTATGCTCAGTGGGGAGTCTCCTTGAGGATTCTGTCTCCCTCCCCCTGCAATCCCCTTCCTCTCTAAACTAAATAAATAAATCTTAATGGGGTGCCTGGGTGGCTCAGCGGGCTAAAGCCTCTGCCTTTGGTTCAGGTCATGATCTCAGGGTCCTAGGATTGAGCCCCGCATCAGGCTCTCTGCTCTGCAGGGAGCCCGCTCCCCCCCACATCCCCTTTGCCTGCCTCTCTGCCTACTTGTGATCTCTGTCAAATAAATAAATAAAATCTTAAAAAAAAAGAAAAAATAATAAAATAAAATAAATAAATAAACCTTAAAAAAAAAAAAAAAGGAGGAAATCTTGGGCACCTTTGTGGTTCAGTCAGTTAAGCGTCTGCCTTTGGCTTGGGTCCTGATCCCAGAGTCCTGGAATCAAGCTCCGCATTGGGCACCCTGCTCAGCGGTGAGCCTCCTTCTCCCTCTCCCATTCCTCCTGCTTGTGTACCCCCTTTTGCTGTCTCTCTCTCTGTCAGATAAAATAATTTTTTAAAGGAGGGAATCAGAGTTCAGTTCTGTTTTATGCCATTTGGGATCAATTTCCTTATTAAGAGCGCATTTCTGGGCACCTGGGTGGCTCAGTCAGTTGAGCGACTGCCTTCAGCTCAGGTCGTGATCCTGGAATCAAGCCCTGCATCAGGCTCCCCGCTCCACAGGGAGTCTGCTTCTCCCTCTGACCTTCTACCCTCTCATGCTCTCTCTTACTTGCGCTCTCTCTCTCTCTCAAATAAATAAATAAGATCTAAAAAGGAAAAAAAAAAAAAGCACATTTCTGCCAATTTGATACTAAAGATTGTTCTGTGATGAGAGCTCCAGGAGGCCATTAATAGCCTGGAGTTAATACTGCACTATTGCAACTTGGGTGGGAGATGTTTCCTGAAAGAGCAATCAAAGCTTTCCAGCAGTTCAGTAAATGTTACAGGTATTCCTAAACCATTCCTCACCATTCCATCAGGTTGAGTGAGAGTAACAACAGCAACAACCCCTAACACAGCGATGGCACTCCAAGCCTGTCTTCTCATTCTATTTCACTGTGAACTCCAAACTGCCATTTCCTGGGAAGAAGCTGGCAGAGTTCCCCAGGGGGCACCCAGCAGGCAGATGGCTCTGTAATTTGGAAGAGAGGGAGGGTTGTCCTTTTTGCATACCGGATAGGCTATCCTCTGAGGCTGTTGCATGCACTAAGACCAGACAGTCACTTTGCAAGGAATCTGGAATGTCACCCAGAACAGGAAATAAATAATTCTGGAGGGTAAAGAGCATCTTGCTCAAGGTCCTCTGCATCTGAAGACGATTATTAATGGGTGTTGTAATGCATAGGTTCCTTTGTTCCAGGTAGGAAAAACAGGGGACACTCCCAGGATTATAATCAGGATATAAAAATCTACAGCTTACTCATGCAGCAGCAAGAACGTGTGTCTCCCAAGCCCTCCCCTTAAAGCCGCACGCAGGCAGACAGGCTCTGGGAGACTGTTGGTCCAGATGGCTAACATCAGGCCCCTCCTTGAGCTTATATTAGTGCAACTAAAAACAGACAGGAAGGGGCAGCTTGCCGGCTCAGTTGGTAGAACATGGGATTCTTGATCTCAGGGTTGTAAGTTCAAGCTCCACACGGATTACTTTAAAAAAAAAAAAAAAAAGAAAGAAAAAAAAGAAAAGAAAAGAAAGAAAGAAAGAAAAGGAAAGTGCCTTCTGGAAGTATTTACATCAGCTGAATTTCTGCATTCTTTATTTGTTTCTGTTCAGGATGCAAGCTTCAAACTCTGCCACGTTTTTTGCTCTTGTTTTCAATTCCAAGATACCTTTCTCAAAACCAAGAATCCTGTTGCCAGTCCTCTCATCCCCACAGGAGTAGTCGATTTAATTCTGTGGTGTTTATTAAATGACCTATGAGGTATGAAGGCTTCCTCAGAACCCCTAGAGTTGAGTGTCCCAGGTCCTGGGTCCATAGCCGACTCTAACCCGGTTCCACTTTTGAGGTGCCTAAATTATAACAATTACCGCTATTTCTGCTTCTGTACCTTCGCTTGCTAACTCATGAGGAGATGAAAAAATACCAGCAGACTTTCTATAGGCACTCTGTAACCACACAACCCCCGCCCAGAATTGAACCTGGCAGAGTGGCCGCTCCCGGACCCCCACCCGGCTCTGGGCCGAGAGATAATAGTCATCTGGTGCCAGAGACACCCCCACCCAGAATTGGACGTGACAAAATGACTGCTCCCGGACCCCCCACCCAGCTCTGGGTGCAAGAGATAATAACCATCTGGCACACCGCGGCTTGACAGGGAGACCCCGGCCAATCCTGAGGTGACTCATACCCTGGTGGTGCCAACCAAGCAGTTTGAAGAATGACAGCCCTTTGATCTAACCAATAATCTGTTCCCAGCCTTTTCCTGCTCTGTAGCGTGCCAGTCATATAGAGTTGCTGTTTGATTTTCCTGCGGTATGTAGGGATTTGTTATGAGATACTATGATGTATGCTAAGTCCCTGCCTCCCAAAAATAGTGTATAAAAAGTGCTGTGATCCTGAGCTCGGGACCGCTTAGCGTCACCAGCAACGAGTGCGCGGAGGTCCGGGTTCGAACTCGTAATAAACGACCCTTGCTGTTTGGCTTTGACTCTGGACTCTGGTGGTCGTCTTTGGGGGGGGGGGGTGTCTCAGAATTTGGGCATAGCACTTTGACCTTCCTGTTAGCCCAAGGCTACATGGTAACAAGTCCCCGCACTGTAAGGGCCTTTGGCTACTTTCTGTTCCCACTTAATCAGGCTGATTCTCCTTCTAATTCCTGACTTCATTGAAGTTAGAGTGAGGGCTAGCATTGGAGTTCTAATTTTCCTCTTCCCAGTCCTAAAGAGGGTTAGGGTTGGGGTTAGGCTGGTTAGGGTTCATGCTCTCCTCCCCACAGTCCTAAAAAGGGAAGTTTTTTGTCTCCTTCCCTTCTCTCTGCCTCATTACTCAGTCTTTCTCTATCATTCCATTTCTCCTTGCCTTACCAACCCCCGGCCCGCCCTATATGTTGCCCTGTGCAGAACCTGCTCCTCTTCAGTCATGCCTAACAGCTGCTGGCTTTCTCCATAAATGGCAGCAGCTGTGTCTCTAGACCTTGGGTGGGGGTCTTCAGGATGAAGGTGGGTGGCCCTTAGCCCTGAAAGTGTAATGCTCAGCAACTTTGCTGATGTGAGCCTGGACAAAAGGAACCCAGGGAGTGCTGCCTGAGGATTCTTCTGGAGGCCAACTGCTCCTGGGCCACTGTCACCAGTGTTATGCCCCAATAATGGGTCCGTGATTAAAGGAGAGAGACTGATACAAAGCGAAGGTCATGCAAAGCTTTATTTCGTGCCAAGCATCAAGAATCTAACCGAACGTTCGGGGCCGCACCTCTCACAAGAGAGAGCAACGCTTCTCTGTTTCACAGACTAGCTTTTAACGGCAAAGGCCATGCAGTCGGGCCTGGCCACGCACAGGTGGCCAATGAGATTGTAACACACACAGGAAACTCCACAGTAATGCTAGGTGACCAAATGAATTACAATTTACCCTAGTAGATATTTGAACCAGCCTATTACACCTTGATTAGGGTTGGCGCCCAAAGGCTCCCAAAGCGCAGGCCCATACTCCTTGGTAACCAGGGAGACAGTATGCATCCCCCCGACTGATTAAATTCTCCACCTGGCCTGACCCACCCTTGTATCTGGGCTTTGTTACCTGGAGCTGGTTTCTGGGACTAGTTTTTAAGTGAATCCCCTGTGGGAAGGGGGCAGGGACAGTTTAAGGGTTAAACAACAAGGTTTTTGTTTAACCTCAATGAAAGCCTCTTGCTAAAATATAAAAATATAAAATAGGTCCTTGCAACCAGCACACTGGGTGTTCTCAGAACTCACTTCAGCCCACTGTCAGGGCTAGGTGCTGGGTCACCTGAGGCTCTTGGAGCCACACCAGCTTCTCTCTGCAGAGAAGAGAGAAGCATCATCTTGCCCAATCTGGTCTCTGTGCTCCTCGATCCCGAGTGTTGGGAGACCCCCCAACAGTTCAACCCAGGCCACTTCTTGGACAAGGATGAAAACTTCCTGGTCAATGAGGCTTTCCTGCCATTTTCTACAGATACCAGGCAAAACATCGGGTTATGGATGGTAGATGGAGGGTGTGATGAGACTGGCACAGAAATAGCTGCCACCATCTAACCTTTTCCTCTGCTTCCAGAGCATCGAGGGGAACCAGGGGACCAGCTGGCTTGGATGGAGTTCTTCCTGATGTTTGTCACACCCCCCTCAGGACCTTTTCGTTCCAACTGCCAGAGGGGAGTCTGGAGTTCAGACTTCAATAATTTGGGGCTACTTAGCAGCCCCAGCCACAGAAGATCTGTGCAGTGCCGCATCTGAGTTGCTCCAGCCCAGGTTTTAGAGGGGAGAGAGGCTCTGGAGATCTGTCCCTCACAAAGTCCTTCCTCGGACTCACAGCACCACCAAAGTTGTAGAAGAAGAACAGGGTTTTCCCAGCTCGGCTGCTCAGGGTCCCCCTAATACTGTGCAGTGACGTTAGGGAGGAGACTTCACAAGGATTCTACAACAGTAGCTGATTTTCTGTGGCTCAGTTCTTAGATTAGTTATACTTTGGCAGGAAAGGATTTTAAAGGGTTGCTTAACGTTTGGAATTGAGTCATTTCACCAGATTAACTTGGGGAGTCAAGCCTCATATGGTAGCAGTGAAATAGGCTCAGAGGGAAAGACATTTGAGAAAAACTGTCAATATAGTACTGTGTGTGAATAATACTGATGCTGCCGCCTAATAAGCCCCAAACCCGACAGTTTATTTTCTGCCCTCTCCTGCCCTCTCCTGACCAAAAGGAAGAAGTGCAGGCCGCTGCCGACAGCACGGGAATATCTTCCCTTCACTGTTACCAGGCAAAACCAGCAGCCAAAGCAACTGCTCTCAACAAATTATCTACCAAGCACTCCCTTTACTCTCCCTGACCCCTAACCCCCTGCCAAGATCCCCAAGTTTTGGTATATTGTGTCTCCAGACAAGGCTCATTTATTTTAAAAAGATTGACTTATGTTAAGTCAAAATCAAAACGAGAGACCACTGCACACCTTTTAGAATGGCTAAAAGAAAACCCTGACAATCCCAAGTAGTGGAAAGGTGCTGAGCAACTGAAACCCGCATACTCTGCTGGTGGGAATGAATGGTACAACCACACTGGAAAACAGGTTGGCAATCTCTTACACATTTAAACATGACACCATACAACCCAGCCATCCCACTCCTGGGTATTTACCCAACAGAAATGAAAATATATGTTAACATCAAGACATACTATATGATTCAATTTCTCTGGTATTCTTGAGAAGGCAAAATTACAGGGATATAAAACAGGCAAGTGGTTGCAAGGTTCTGGGAGTAGGGTTATGGGTTGACTATGAAGGGACACGAGGGAACTTTCTGGGGTGACGGAAATGTTCTGTCTGATAACTGGTGATGGCTATACAGTTGAGTATGTTTGTCAAAAATCATGAAACTATACACCTAAAGGGGTGAATTTTATTGTATATACATCACATCTCAATAGGCTGGACTTCTAAGAAAAGCATGTCCTTTTAAAAAATATTTAATTTTTTTAAAAGTGGGTTCCACGCCCAACGTGGGGCTCAAATTCACAGGACTCGAGCTCAGGACCCCAAGATCAAAAGTCACATGCTCTACCAACTGAGCCAGCCAGACATCCCTAAGAAAAGCATGTCTCATTCTGCTTTGAGTTATTTAAAAGATACACATTCGAAATTATCAACATTTCAGTTAGCAGGATACCAAGACTGCTCTTGTACTGAGCTGGGAGAAGTCCCATTAGGATGAGAATTCTTGATGTATTAATTAGCTTCTAGCCTTTTTGCAGGCAAGCTTACCAGTTCTTCTAGGCTTTTGAAATCTTGAAACTCTCTCACAGACAACTCATTTTCTGTGTGGAATCATACCTATGCCCTGGAGAGTCCAGACAGGTTCCTCCTGAGCAAGTTGTGCCCAGAAAGACTGGCACTTGTTTGTGGCCCAGGCAGGCTGAAGGGTGGAAAAAACACAGCAGCCCTTATCCAGTTGCTTTCTGTCTCCCTTTCCTAAGCTTCTGTCAGTTCCTCTGGTACAAGAAATATATTTGGTTTTGTCCCTGGCAAAAAGCTTCTCAAACCCCTGGAATCTCCCAAGTGACAAGAGTGTCTTTTGCCACTCATAAGAAGACCTTTTGAGTTTATTCTAATGAGATGATCAGGTAAGGGGCCCTAGAAAGACCAAGAGATCAGAGGGTTGGAATTTTCAGCCTTACCCACCAGGCCTCTGGGAACGGGGGAGGTAGCAAAGGCTTCAGATTAGCTCTATAAAAACTCCAACGATGAGATTCGGTGAGTTTCTGGGTTCGTGAATACATCCATTTGCTGGGAGCGTGGCACATCCCAGTTCCATGAGGACAGAAGTTCCTATGCAGATCTCACCCTGCGCACTCCTTCTGTCTGTATCCTTCATACCATCTTTTATAATAAACTGGTAAAAATAAGTAAATGTTTCTCTGAAAATTCTGTGAGGTACTCTAGCAAATTAATTGAACTCAGTCAGAGAGTTGTGGAAACCTCTGATCTATAGCCAGTTGGTCAGAAGCACAGGTAATGGCCTGAACTTGTAACTGACATCTGGAGTGGGGCATGGGGGCAGTCTTACAAGACTGAGCTCTTAACCTATGGAATCTGACACTATCTCCAGGTTGAAAGTTTTGAAATCGAGTTGATTGCTTGATGGTGTTGAAAAATACACCTCAGAGTCTCTATCTGGAGCTCACAACAACTTCTAACTCCCACTCCTACCATCATCCAGGCTCCTGTCTGTCTTTCATCCTGCCTGGCTTCCTGCTTGTTCCATTCAAAGGCCAACTCCTCCAGGAAGCTTTCTCTCACGTGGACTTGAACCTTGGTTGAAATCCCAGTATTGCTCTTAATAACCCAACTTCTGTGTGCCTTGGTTTCCTCACCTGTCAAATGGGATGCCAACAGGAATTTTCCTCTTAGGATTGTTGTGTGCAAAGCTCAGCACAGAGCCTGGCACGTAAGTGCTCAGTACATGTTGCTGGGAATCTCTTTCTCCCATACACCCATATAAGCACATTGTACATTTGTTTATGATCATAAAATAAAAATGATGATGACGTGAAGAAGCCTTCTCCTGCGGACGGGCTTCTACATCAGTTTCTAATTATTACCTCATAATGATACGACGATAGCTACTATGCACTGTCAACCATGAGCAACTGGTTCTTGAAATATACAAAGTAATTTAATCCTCAAAGTGACAAGGTAGATGTTATTATCAGAATTTATAGGAATCAGAGTGAAAGTGTCAGAGTATCAGTAAGCCTCCCTCTGGCCCATACATTGCCACTGTGGGAGCTGGAGAGAAAGGGGGAACCCTTGCAAACATAATGCTCAGCTGTGGGTAATAGTCTTTGGTCTCTGACTCAGGAGTCTCCTGTTTTCTGCTGGCAACCAAGCTCATTAGTTTGCCAATGGGGTAAAATGAAATCCCAGACTTGATACCTTGGCATAGCCAAAGTGAATTTAATTTAGTTTCTCAGAAAGGTATGCCCTGAAAGACATCACAAATACTGTTCTCTCTGCCTAGAACATTTCAGCCCTTTTCTTCTTTTGGTCACCTCCATTAGTTTCTCTGGGAATCCTTCTCCCCTGTCCCCCATTCCCCATCCCTCAACTGTGGTATTTCCTCCTCTTCTAAATTCCAACAGAGCCTTCTGTTTCTTGGCTCATACACTTCTCACAATGTGTTCTAATTGCCTGTTTTTTTACTTGCTCCCTTTTCCCCCAGTAAAGCAGGATCTCTGTGAGGTCAGAGATAGTGTCATCCAAAATACATCCTAGTACATTGCCTGGCATACTAAAGGTGCTTCCTAAATATTTATGGGATGAATACAGTACTACTATAGTGATAAGCATAAAGCACTATAAAAGCACAAATGGAAGTCATCTAAATCAGACTGGAGTCTAAGAAAGGTCCTCAAGGAAATCAGAACATGCCACCCCAAAATATGCTTCTTTGACAGAAAAATTATTTTGAGCTGACGGCAATTAAGAGGCAGTAAATTCTAAAGGCAGGAAATAGCTCCTTTCCTAGAGACAGACTCTCAACAGGCCAAAGACCAGAGACCAGGCACCAGAGGAATCTGCAAAGTTGTTAAATTAACCCTTATCTTTCTCATTAAGGAAGATAAGGACTACCTAGCTCTAGCTGGACTAACCCTAACCTGAACCTGTCAATTCTTCACAAATTATTGTTTGTCTAAAAGATACAAAACCTTCCTGCTTTGGTCTCTTCTTCAGATATTCGTTCTCTTGTGAAGACTCCCACGTATATGTAAAAATAAAATAATATTTGTATGCTCTTCTGGGACACCTGGTGACTCAGTCGGTTCTGTGTTGGACTCTCGATTTTGGGTCAGGTCATGATCTCAGGGTTGTAAGGTGGAGCCCTACATCAGGCTCCGTGCTCAGTGGGGAGCCTGCTTGAGATTTCTTCTCTCTCTCTGCCCCTCCCCTGCTTGCACGCGCTCTCTCTCCCAAATAAATAAATCTTAAAAAAAAAAAATTTTTTTTAAATATTTTAAAAATATTTTTGTACGCTTTTTTTCCCTGCTAATCTTTGTCAGTATAATTCTCAGACCTGGCTAGGGATCCCCAAGACAGTTGAGGAAAAAGTTTTCCTGTCCTACAGCCTCCCAGAAAAGAGGACAATTGAGGTTGGTCTAAAGGGCAAGTTGATTAGGTAGGCTGAATAGGGAAGGAAGGAGAAATGTTTCAGACAGTGAGAATGGTATATGCACTCAGAAAAGCAGATGCCTTTAAGAAACTGCATATTCTACAGTTTGGCTGCAGCTAGGGTCAGAGGGTGGGTTGGAGTGGCAGGAAATAAGGCTGCCCAACAGGTAGGCAAGAGCTGAATCATGAAGTTTGTATTTCATCTAGAATACAGATTTTTGTTTCAGGTCTGGACTTTTTGTTAAACATCAGAGGTACATCCTCTTAAGTGTGTCATAACATGAAATGGTGAGGGTCACCTAGGTGGTTCAGTCCGTTAAACATGGCACTCTTGATTTGGGTTCAGGTCGTGATTTCAGGGTCCTTGAAACCCAGCACCGGGAAAGGGCCCTGCCCTGGGCCTGGAGCTGGCTTGGGATTCTCTCTCTCCCTCTCCCCCCAATCCCCCGCAAGCGTTTTCTCTCTCTCTAAAAAAATAATATGAAACGGTGAGATGCAGAAAAAAGAAAAATAACATAGGTGCAATGATGCAATGATGGTTCCTCCAGTCCTCTCGGAGCCTCTGTAAGACAGTGGTGATACTATCCACCTCAAGTGTTTGGTGAGGGTCAAAGCAGCAACTTAGGGGAGGCCTGGGTGGCTCAGTCATTAAGGGTCTGGGGTCATGACTGAGTCCCTCACAGGACTTCCTGCTCGGCAGGAAACCTGCTTCTCCCTCTCCCACTCTCCCTGCTTGTGTTCCCTCTCTCTTGTCAAATAAATAAAAATATATTTAAAAAAAAAGAAAGAGAAAAGAAAAAGGGCACTCACTTAGGTTAAGTGCCTGATACGTGGCGTTACTCAATAAATGCTAGTTTTCCCTTCTCTTTTTCCTCTGAACCTCATCCGTAAACCGGACGGAGGTCCAGGCGCTGTCCCGCGCCAGCCCCGCGTCCAGGCTCGCCGGGCCGGGAGCACCCAGCGGCGCCCGCGCAGCCCTCCGGGGCGTGCAGCTTCGGCTCGGCGGGGCGTGGGGGCGCTCTAGACTGCACCTGGAGCTCTATGGTCTTTTAAAAAATTTTTGCACACCCTCCCCCCCCCGCTCGCCCCGGAAGTGGTTCCGCGGCAGGGGTTGGTAAGGTCGGGCCATGGTGGGGCAGAGGTTGGGAAGATGGCGTGGCGAGGCTGGGCCCAGAGAGGCTGGGGCTGTAGCCAGGCGTGGGCTCAGCGGGCGAGCGGCCGCAGCTGCGAGGAGCTCACTGCGGCCGTGGCCCCGCCGCGACTGCTCGGACGCAGGTAATGACCGCCGCTCCGGGCTTCTTTCCCCTCGGACCCTCCGCTTCGGCCGAGCATCCTCGGGGGCGCAGGCCATGCAGGCCTGTGGGTCGGCCTTGCCCTCACCCATCTCTTCCTCTCTCTGTCCCACTTTCCCCTCTCGCCTCGCCAGCCCTCGCTTCTCGCCGTGCCACCGTGCCCCCAGCCGGGGTGCCCAGTGACCGACCCCGGCGCAGCTTTCCGTGAAACCGCGCGGTCTACCCCTTTCCCCTCGGGAAGGACGTGAGGGGAAGGGGAAATAGTCTCTGAGGCCTGCGTGCCGCGCCTCATAATCCCGCGAAGAAGGTATTGGACCCATTTTTTAAGTGAAGCAGTTACACAGATGATGCAATGGCAGAACCGATTCTCTATCAGTCTTTATAAACCTGTGTTCTACTTCAAGTTACTTTCGTCAGCGTTTAGAGAACCAAGGGAAGACGGAGTCAAAGGGCATTTGCCTTCTTCACAGTCAAAAGAGAGGCTTTTCTGTTGAAGAATGGAGAGCTTGGAATAGTTTCCAGATGATTTGGAAAGAAAACGAAAGTACTGGTTTTCCCCAGTAGAAGCTGTATGAAGAGTATGCTTCATCAGTATTTGCTGCTTTTAAGTCCGTTTTGAAGAGGAGAAAAGTCCCTCAGCTGTCCAAGAGCTTGATGTGTGGTTTTTTTTTTTAAGACTTTATTTATTTGACAGAGAAATCACAAGCAGGCAGAGAGGCAGGTAGAGAGAGAGAGAGAGAGGAGGAAGCAGGCTCCCTGCTGAGCAGAGAGCCCAATGCGGGACTCGATCCCAGGACCCTGAGATCATGACCCGAGCCGAAGGCAGCGGCTTAACCACTGAGCCACCCAGGCACCCGCTTGATGTGTTTTTTACTGGAAATTTGTTCCTGTTCTTTAATCCAGAGTTGCAGCCTTCTCGGTTTTCTGAGTAGGTTCCAGATGCCTGAAATTCCATCTAATTGATGGTAGCAAGTTTAGGTAGAATGTTCAACAGAGGGGCTAGCCAGTGGCAAATAACTGAGGCTCCAATATGGTGGAGCCATTGCTTAATTTTAAGAATCACCCAGAGTGTTTGTAGACTATATTTCCCAGGTCCCAGCCTAGTTCTGTCAAGTCAGAAGTTGGGGGTGGGAGGTGCGGGGAAGTGGAAGAACCTGTAGTGCTTGCAAGCACTCCCAGGTGAATTGGATTAGGGATTTGTGAAAACTTGCGTATATTGTAGCTTAACTTCATACACCTTAACTTGGAGCTTCAGGCGCTAATCTTAAACTCCTGGGGAGACGGAGAATGAGGAGGTCAGGTGGAAGTAGTGATAGATTTCAGCTGTCCAAATTGCAGAATTTATTCCAAATCCCAGCCAAAATTGCATGGTTCGAGGGGGAGGAGGAGGAGGAATGAATATGGCTATCAGGAAGCAACAGGTGTGGTAATATTAAAAATATGTGTTAGGAAGGGAAAGCAAAGGAACTATAACTTGATTAATGAAGAGCCTCCAGTATAAAATGGAGACCATTTGAAACAAAACAAAACAAAAACAAATGAAGGTGTGATGTTGACAATTAGCCCCTATTTTTTTTTACATTTTCTGTTTATTTGTAAAGTTCGAAAATGACATTTTTGTGGTTGCATAGAAAAATATGCGTTTCAAGAGAATGTAGGTAAACCTGAAATAGAGTATTTACCCGCTCACCTCTGGAAATAAGCACTTAATAGGAAGAATGAGTTACCTTGTATGTAACTTTATTTGGTCTGCTTTGACTTCCTGTGGTTCTAAGATTAGTATACAGAAGAATGAAGTTAGAGATAAAAAGCAGAGTTAAAAAAGCAGAGTTCTGGGCCCAATCCTTGTGTTTCTGATGTGATAGGCCTGAAGTATGGCTGAGAATTTGCCATATAGGTAATGATATAAGAGTTCTGTAAACTGTGGCAGGCCCAGTGCAGCCCACCAGCTAAAAATGGTTTCTACGTTTTTAAAGGGGTGTAAAGCAAAACAGTATGTGACATTTGTTTTCTTCATAAAAACTAAAATATTAACTATCTGTCTCTCTACAGACAAAGGAAAAAATCTCAGGCTCTTTAGAAACTTTACCATTGTCAAATTTCTGGCAGCACTTCTAAGAAATGGTTTAGGCTTAAAAGAAGCCTGCATAATTTCAGTTGTATGAAACTAAGAGAGTAGTTGGTGGTTCAGTTATTTTCCCTGTTTAATCTACCATTTATTGACTCCAGATGAGTTTTAAGAAAATTTTGTCATGCAAGTGTTTATGTAGAATTCCCCACTCCCCTAAATACATTTATTTTCTTTTAAAGTGGAATGAATCTATTGTGTGTATGCTTGGACATATGTTATCTCCATTTGAACAGCAGGCCATTTCTACTTCATAAAAATCTTTAGAAACATAGACATCAGTGCTGACTTGTACATATATCTAAGTTGCACTGTTAAAAATTCACAAAGCTATGTTTTCACTCACCATTAAGCCAATTTATACATAGGTATGACTTTTTCTGTTTAAAAGTTAGGGGATCATGTTAAAAAACTGAACCATAGGGCGCCCGGGTGGCTTAGTAGGTTAAAGCCTCTGCCTTTGGCTCAGGTCATGGTCCTGGGATAGAGCCCCTCATCGGGCTCTCTGCTCAGCGGGGAGCCTGCTTCCTCCTCTCTACCTGCCTCTCTGCCTACTTGATCTCTGTCTGTCGAATAAATTAGTAAAATCTTAAAAAAAAAAACAAAACTGAACCATAACAATTATATGACTAGTAGTAAGTCAGATATTGATGAGATCTTCCCATTTTGAGCACATTAGACTGCTTTCACAAATGACTGGTTATTGGTGGAAGGACCAAAGCAGCAGAGCTAAAAGGCAGGTCTGCCTTCATGAGTTGGTATATACCTCTAATGACCCTTTCCTCCCATTCCACTCTCTGTACCATCCATTTTATCATGTTGTTTCTCTTTGGTTTCTGAACTTATTTCAGGTGAGTGATTCATTAAGGTTTTTTTGTTTTTTTTGTTTTGTTTTGTTTTTGTTTTTAGATTTTTATGTATTTATTTGAGAGAGAGCGGGGGGGGGGGGGTAAAGGGTAGAGGGAGAAGCAGACTGCTTGCTGAGCAGGGAACCTTACGCGGGGCTTGATCCCAGGACTCCAGAATCGTGACCTGACCTGAAAGCAGGTACTTAACGACAGAGCCATCCAAGTGCCCCTAAGACATTTATTTTTCCATCTTTTGCACCAATATGAATGAGTAGAGCTAAAGAGCCTAAGCTTATAAATATGGTCTCAAACATTTGGAATTAGAAACATTTATCATCCTTTTCCATGTTTTTGCATTTTAAGAAATGTAGAACAAAAGCTCCATAAGGGCAGAATGTACCTTGTCATATAAGGTGTGATGAAGTACTTCATCTAAAAGCATTTTTGTAGTAATTGAAAACCCAACTCCAACCAAATTCCTAAGCAAATTAGGAAAATTTATTGGTTTATGCAGTTAAAAAGTCCAGAAGTCAGGGCGCTTGGGTGGCTCAGTGGGTTAAAGCCTCTGCCTTCGGCTCAGGTCATGATCTCAGGGTCCTGGGATTGAGCCCTGCGTTGGGCTCTCTGCTCAGTGGGGAGCCTGCTTCCCCCTCTTTTCTCTGCCTGCTTGTGATCTCTCTCTCTCTATCAAATAAATAAAATCTTAAAAAAAAAAAAAAGTCCAGAAGTAGGACTGGCTTCTAATGAGGCAAGATTTGGTGTTTTAGATTGTCACCAGGATTCCATTTTTCTCCAGGGCTTGGCTCTGCTTCCCAAACGTTGGCTTTATTTTCTCAACATGCTCTCCTTGTCGTAAGATGGCTGTCAGAAGTTCTTGGGGCTCTATACTTCTAGGTTCACATCCAGCAGAAAAAGTTTTCCAGTATTACAGACAAAATCTTGAAATTCACTGGACCAGATTGGCCTGATTGGGATTCATGTCCATTCTTGAATCCCTTGAAATTGTCAGAGAGTGGAGTCTATAGATTGGCTAAAGCCAGTCAGGAGCTTGGTGTGCCTCTCCCAGCCAAATGGCTGGAAATTCCAGTGTACTATTAGGAGGGGGGGGGGAAGGACCTGGATGCTGGGAGTTGGTGAGGAAACTCTCTCTATTGTCCTCTATGATGAAACTTTTGTGTTCGAATTCTTTGTTAAAATTTGAATTCTTGTTAGTCCTGGTAGATAGGATTACCCTGTAAATAACCATTCAAATTTAAGTAGAAATTTTGTTAGGGATTAAGTTCTTGCTCCTTGCTATTAAAAGTGGTTTGTGAACTAGCACTTTAGGCATTATCTAGGACAGGAGTGGCAAACTTATTTTGTGAAAGGCCAGATAGAAAATGACAGGGCCACATATGGTCTCTGTCACATACTCTTTTACTTTATATCACTCTTTAAAAATTCAAAAACCATTCGTAGCTGGCAGGCCCAAACCACCCTGCAAGCAGAAGTTTGTCAGTTTGTGAGTTTGTTTAGAAATGCAGAATTCATATTTTCCCCACCCCAGACTTAGTGATTTAGAATCCGATATCAGCAAGATCTCCGGGTGATTTGTATGTATACTAAAGTTTTCCCTAAACCTGAGGTAGATCAACCCTGGGTGAATATGAAAATCACCTGGATAGCTCTTTAAAATACTGATGCCTTTGTCCCACCTCTGGAGACTCTAATGTGCTATGGCTCCACTTCATAGCAAAAATATTTAAGAGCTCACTAGGCACTTCTAATATGTAGTATAGGGAAACAAAAGCTGTTTTCCCTCTACCAGTCTTAGGTTCGTTGGCTCCGTAAATTAGACTGAGAAAAGATAGATTAGCAAGAGAAAAACCAGCTTATGAATATGTCCATTGCATATACACATGGCAGTACTCCTTGGTGAGTAATACAAAGGATGGTTAGAATTTGGGCTTACATTGCGTTTTAAAGAAAGAATAGCAAAGTTTTAGAGAAATGATAAGAGAAGGGAAAAGGACTTCGTTCCTAGGGCAGCAAACTGAGGAGGCAATATATCAGGGAACTAATGGATATAAGGGCACTTAGTAAATTTTTTCTGGTGCCTTCTCTGAGCACATAAAGGTCTAGAGTTGTCTCATGATTCTGTTTTTCCTGGTAGAGGGTAGTGGGTATACCTTCACAAAATTATATCCTGCTTTTAGGCAGATGGGGGCAGAGCAGAGAGTTTTAATTGTATCTGCTTCTCATTGGCCCTCAGTCCAAGATAGTCCTTATGGCAAAGTGGCATGTTCTGCTGCTCTTCAGGAACCAGGATTGAGCACTACTGTTCTAAGACTAAGCTTTCATGGTCATAACTGTCTCTGCTGCAACTGATGTGGTAGATTAAAATACATGGTTGTAATAATTCACAGCTCCTCTCCTCCAGAGTTATCGATTTCCCTGTTCCCTGAAGCTGGGTTGGTCTTGTGATTTGCTTTGATCATTAGCAAGTGGCAGAAATAATGTACAAGGTCCACAGTCTGAGCCTCAAGAGGCCTTGCAGCTTCTACTTTTTTCCCCTCTTAGAATACTACTCCCACTCCCACTCCTAGCCGGTTGATTACTGAGAGGCCATTCCAGCTGCCTGACGACCAGTCCAAGCTCTTGGTGTGGGAGTGAAGCCAGCTTCGACTGCCCATCTCCAGTTGAGCACCCAAATGACAGATTGCATGAGTGACTCTAGGGGAGACAGGAAGGACTGCCCAGTTGAGGGTGGCTAACTTATAAAGTCTTGAGAAATAATATTGGTATCAGGACAGTTAAGTTTTAGGGTGGTTTGCAATAATACATGAGACAACTGGGGAAGTTTCTGTCAAATCAGGATCTGCTGACCAGAGTAAGTACTATGCTGCCTTCACCATTATTTTCACTTGCAAATCAAATCAATGCATTGTCTTGCTTTCTTACTAAACTCAATTCCGACTTAAGGTATTGAACTAGTGTAACAATGACCAAAAGGATACCTGCGAAATGAAGTTTTTAGCTTTCCGGCCCCTGTGGCTTATGAATGTGTGCTAGTTAATAGAAATAGGTGTATGGTGAACCAATACATTGTACTTAGTTCTGTCAAACAAGTTCTATGTGTCCAACCGTAATTCCCCAATACGTGTATATATTCTTAATATATGTATTCTGCATCTGACCTTAACCCCAGGCTAACTTGTGTAATATATTCTCCATGTCCTTGGCCCCACACGTATGTCTAAGGTAAATACTGTTCTAGGCAAAAGGTCTGGCTTTGCTTCAAGTTTAGATTCCCAGATTGCTGGTGTGTTTATGCTCCTTTTCAAACATTGCACTTCAGAATTTTAAATGAGGTGATGAACTGTAGAAAAAGTAATCTTTATTCGAGCCAAGTGAATACTTGTCTTCTATTATTACACTACTGACAATATAAAATAGTCTCATCTTTCACATTTCTTGGTCTAATAAGAAAAGAAAAGCCAGAAAACAACACTTAGTTACAAATTGTGATCTTTAAAGGGAACATATTCAGGATACCTGGGTGCTCAGTCGGTTCAATATCTGTCTTCGGCTTGGGTCATGGTCCCAGGGTCCACTTGTGTGGAGTCTGCTTCTCCCTCTCCCTCTGCCTGCTGCTCCTCCTGCTTGTGCGCTTGCACCCTCTCTGTGTCTCTGACAAATGAATAAAATCTTAAAAAAAAGTAAAGGGAACATATTCCTGTTACTTTATGTCACACCTTTGTTTTTTGGCCCCAAAGTGGTGGTAGTACTTTATTTTACTAACCCAGCTCTATGTTATCTTGAATTGTTTAATAAAAATTAAATCCCCCCCCAAATAAATAAAAATTAAATCCAATTGTAAAGGATTAACATTTGCCACATTAAAGGTGTTAATAGTGATGCATTTGGCTATAAGTAAATTTACTGTTTAAGTAAGTGAGGGGGTATAGTTAGCATAATATAGTAGAGGTAAGTGGCTACTGTCTGCCTAGCTCAAAATTATCAAGGTTAGTGTTTGAATCCCTTAACCTTTCTTTTGGCATTCTGGGTAACTGCCTGAAGAAATCTAGTTATTACATTCCTTATTCAAGGCAAAAAGAAGGGGCAGAGGTATGACATTGCTGAAATATCCATTTTTATAGATAAATCATTCCCAGAGGTACATAAAAATTCTTGTCTCTCATTTTGTCAGAACTCTGTAATATGGCCACCCTATGCCCTAAAGGAGGCTGGAAAAGTGAAGATACTTACCTTTTTAGCCTCTGTAGAAAAAGGCAAGAGAAAAAGAACTACAGATTTGGGATTAGCTGTTTAACTGTATTTGGCAAAGGATATTCTTAATACTAGTAAGAGAGCCATGAAGGGAGTTCAGAGTTATTCAGAGCAACATTGGCTTTTTTGAATAAGTACATCACTTTTCAAAATAGATTTACTTGAAAGAAATAGCACTTATTTGGAAGTATAAATTATGGATTATTAAAGTTTCAAGGCAAATTACTTTTTTTTTTTTTAAAGATTTTATTTATTTATTTGACAGAGACAGATCACAAGTAGGCAGAGAGGTAGGCAGAGAGAGAGAGAGGAGGAAGCAGGCTCCCTGCTGAGCAGAGAGCCTGATACGGGACTCGATCCCAGGACCCTGAGATCATGACCTGAGCCGAAGGCAGCGGCTTAACCCACTGAGCCACCCAGGCGCCCCTCAAGGCAAATTACTTTATTGCCATAACCCATCCTCACCATGTGACTTCTGAGAAGTGAAACTGTGGAGTGGACTCAGTGTTGAAGAAAGAGCATACTAGGCAAGTAATAGTAATAATAGTCACTATGCCATTTTTCTGAGTTTTGTTTTTTTCCAGATGCCTACTAGACACCACCTGGATATCCTACAAATGCTAGCAATACTTTATTTTTGTAACTATAAAGTGCATAGCCATGGATTCTGATGAATGTATATACCTGTGGAACCACCACCTAAAGAGAAACATTGTTTTGCTCAACAGTGTTTTTGAGTTTCCTCTATAATGTGTGATCAGTAGTTTCTTTGCTGAGTAGTACTCCATTGTATGAATATACCACAGTTTGTCCTTTTCCCTTTTGACAGTTCTGGTTTTTAGCTACTAGAAATAAGAGCTACCATGACCACAAGCATTTGAAATACTGCCCAAGATGGAATTCTTCATGCCTTATCTTACAGTTCCCTATTTTGGTGTTTCTGAGCTTCCTTGTCCTGGTGAATAGTACCACCTTCCTTTCAGTTACTCAAAATAGAACCAAGTCATTCTTGACCCCCTTCTTTTTTCTAACAGATAATTATTGACCTTTTCTTTATTAGGGACTGGGCTTGGTGGTAAAGAGTGAATACAAAAGTAATTTTCCAGGGCGCCTGGGTGGCTCAGTGGGTTAAGCCGCTGCCTTCGGCTCAGGTCATGATCTCAGGGTCCTGGGATCGAGTCCCGCATTGGGCTCTCTGCTCAGCAGGGAGCCTGCTTCCTCCTCTCTCTCTCTGCCTGCCTCTTTGCCTATTTGTGATCTCTCTCTGTCAAATAAATAAATAAAATCTTAAAAAAAAAAAAAAAAAAAAAAAAAAAAAGTAATTTTCCAGTTGTGGTACAGGCAATAATAGACATAAGTCGAAAAGTCTATGCAGGATGCTTTGGAACTCTGCGAGTATAAAGGAGACACCCACCCTAGTTGATGAAGGCTTCCTGGGAGGAGAAAAATGAATTTTCAGGGGCACAATAGTGTTAACAAAGGGATATACCAAGGGAGTAGCATTGCTGAGCATTGCTGGGAGGATGAAGAATCATTGTGGGGTTTAAAGCAAGGGAGTGAATTAGAATGGGGCAATATAGGAAGCAATGAGGTATGTTAGGAAAAAGTAGAGTATTCCAGGTCAGAAGGCATGAGCGGAGTTGAATGGGAATTTGGGAGAGATTTTTGACACTCTGAGAAGGCATTTGAGGGACCATTGAATGTTTGGGGAAAAGTGATAAAGGAATAACATGCAACATGGTAAAATGTTTGCAGTTAAACAGGCATGAAGTGAGGAACTAGGAATGAAAAAAAAGTTTTTATTTGACAGAGTTGGCTTTTATTGGATGGAAAAGAATAAAGGCGAGAACACCGAAATGACATCTAGGTTTTTAACCTCAGTGATTGATAAACTGTTGTCCCTCTGAAAGAATGAGGAAGTCAGAAAATGGAGCTGTTATAGAGGAGGAGTTTCCTTTTGAATATATTGGTTTTAAAGTAATTGAGAGCATATCCAAATGGAAATACTCAATATATAGTTTGAAATACAAGGCCAGAAGATTGAGGTTAGGACTAAAGAAATATATTTGAATCATTTACTTAGAAGTCATATTGGCCACAGAAATACATTTATTCTTTTAGTCAACTGAAGTGTTGGAAGACCTGATTTCTGCTTTCAAGGAGCTTTGAGTTTAGGAGGATGGTATGTTTAGAGTACGATGAGAACACACAGGAAAGGGCCTCTGCTTTGTCAGTGTAGGGGAAGTGTTAAAAAATTCATCATGAATTTATATGGATTGAGTTTGAATAGAGAACATGTAAAAGAACTATTGGAGCCTATGAGGATATCTGTCACTAAGGGATAGGTGAAAAGAGGAGAAGCCATCAGGAAAGTGAATTTGAATAGGGAATGCAATCTTATAGGAACTAGGTAGGGCTGGTAAGTGTGATCAGTAGTGTCAAATGTTTTAAGGTATGGCTGTGAGGGCTCAAAGCAACAAAACCCTTTACAAAACATTTGGTGGGTGTCCCTAGAACTGAGTGAAAAAAACATGGGGAGAAGTAGGGAAAATCCATCGACTTAGAATGATAGTACTTCTATAAAAGAAAGCAATTATTTGAATTTGGAGTGCCCTTGAGGATGATACTTACATTTGAATGTTTGATAATACTTACATTTAAATGTTTGTTCTGGAAATTGACCATACTTCAAACAAAATAACAAAACCATTTTGTGCAGATTCAAACTGACAACTTGGAATTCTCCAGCCTTTTACCAGACTGCATACTGTGTATAGGGGAATCATTCAAATGATTTTTCTGATTGATACACAGTTAACAGCCCTAACAGGTTCCCTTTAAAGTTCCCATAGTTTGTGTGTCTACATCTCCTTTTTTGGAAGGGCACAGTTCTGTGTTTTGACTTAGAATCCTAGCTCAGAGTAGGCATGTTGGCTTCTTTGGGGCTATAGGGTGAGAATAAACTGAGATGTTGATGATGCAGGCCAAAGAGTGAGGCTTATGGAGGTTGATGTTTGCAAAATGCAGCTGTTGCTAATCTCTTATTTTCCCCTTCAAGGTTTAACTTTTTTATTCAGCAAAAATGTGGATTCAGAAAAGCACCCAGGAAGGTTGAACCTCGAAGATCAGACACAGGAACAAGTGGTGAAGCATACAAGAGAAGTGCTTTGATTCCTCCCGTAGAAGAAACAGTCTTTTATCCTTCTCCCTATCCTATAAGGACCCTTGTAAAGCCCTTGTTTTTTACTGTTGGGGTAAGTGCTTATGCAACTAGGAGTTACCTACCTTGCCGCTGCTATAGTAGTGAAATACTGTTTGTCTTATTTGGGCTTGCTTAAAGACAAGGGGAGGGGAACTTAAAGGATACGGGTGGTGTCTGGGGTCATAAATGATGATGGGAGAACATGAATTTAATAATTGCTATTATTATTTTTAGTTTTTAGAGCGCAAATGCACTTGCGTGAGTTGGGGGGTGTGGAGGGAGAGAATCTTAAGCAGCCTTCACACTGAGCATGGACCCAGTCATAGAGCTTGAGCTCACCACCCTGAGATCATGACTTGAGTGGAAATGAAGAATCAGAAGCTTAACCTATTGAGCCGCCCAGGTGCCTCTAATAATTCCTGTTAGAATCTGGTTCACTTATGTATGCCCTGGAGAAGAAACTTATGGGCCTCTTATTTGAGATAACATTTCATGCGATATTTTGAATTTTATTTGAAATTTCTAGCTGTAAACAGGCCCCAGGGTATAGTAAAGTTAATAAATAGTTAAGTATTCTCTTCACCTAATAAGGTTTCACTATGCCTAATGTTCCTGTTCCTTCTCTTGGTTTTGTAAGAAGCAATGAAAATGAAATACTGTCCTTGGAACTCTGTGTTGATCTTTCTCTCTTGAACTTATTTTGTGATATATTAATTTTGTATAGTTTACAGGCTGTGCATTTGGATCAGCTGCTATTTGGCAGTATGAATCACTGAAATCCAGGGTCCAGAGTTACTTTGATGGTATAAAAGCTGATTGGCTGGATAGCATAAGACCACAAAAGGAAGGAGACATCAGAAAGGAGGTAAAGATAAACATGGCTTTCTTTGTTCTAGTTGAGCACAAGTTTTGAAGTCTGGTTATTTGTGAAGTGTTAGTGATTGATAACATTTAGATCAGTAGATACAAAGTTACTGAGCTTGATCTTTTTTTAGAGTCATTGCATTGAAGTGAGTATCCACGCTTTGTATGTATCAAAAATCACTGTGGATAGTTGCTAAAAATTAATGTGTTAGGGGTCTCAGTTATACTAAAGTTTAAGGGCTACTAAGCATCTGTGCCTTAGATGTAGAGATATTATGTGGATTTTAAAAAGCCTCTCTGTGACATGTTTACATACCTCTGATAAATACCCACTGTGGAGTATTTCTAACTGCCCAGAGAATGAGGATGCAAGAAAAAGGTACAAATATAGACCTTTCCATAATTTTACACGCAAGCTGGTGACCCTCTTTCAGTTTCTTAACTCATTTTTTACCAGCACTGCCTTTAAGATAAAACATATTTATTTCACTTGACAATACTTACTGAGCATTGAGGCCCTAAGTTAATATGTGGCTCATTTGGTTTTCATGCACTTTTGTTTTGGGTTTGTTTTTGTTTGTTTTGTTGCTCTTTTTTTTTTTTTTTTAAAGATTTTATTTATTTATTTGACAGACAGAGATTACACGTAAGCAGAAAAGCAGGCAGAGAGAGGAAGGGAAGCAGGCCCCCTGCTGAGCAGAGAGTCCGATGTGGGACTCGATCCCAGGACCCTGAGATCATGACCTGCGCCGAAGGCAGCAGCTTAACCCACTGAGCCACCCAGGCGCCCCTGTTGCTCTTTTTTTTTGATGACACATGCGTCTGCACTTGAGAAAAGGTTGCTGACCTCTTAATTTTCTCCTAATGGTAATTCAAGGTTCTTCGAAGTATAAAGAAGTATTCATTCTTCATTTTCCTCATAGACATATGCAGAAAGCCTGAACCTTAGCTGTTTTAGTAGGCTTTGTGTCAGAAGGACAATGGGTATAATTATTTGCAGGTGAAAGTGACAGTAGCTAACTGATTTATTCAGCACCGCGTGTTTGAGAAGATAGTAACACTGATCTGTTCCATAATCCTGGATTCCTAAGAAAGCTACAGGTTTCCAGCATGTCTATATTAGAAAGTTTTTTTTTTTTTTTTTGGAAGATTTTATTTTGGAGAGCTTGAATGAGAGAGTGCGCGCATGTGCAAGTGCAAATACATACATGTGCTTGAGCAGGGGAGGGCAGGTGGAAAGGAGAGGCAGAGAATCTCAAGCAGATTCTACCCTGAGTGTGGAGCTCAATTTCACCACCTTGAGACCATGACCTGAGCTGAAACCAAGAGCTGGATGTATAAACAACCGAGGCACCCAGGTGCCCTATGTTATAGTTTTGTTTGGTTCCCTAGAATGGTGAAAAGTGATGTAAGAAAAAGACATAATCTTTATCCAAAGATGGATTGGTTTATAGTGAAATGATAGGTTATAAAATATAAAATCCATGCCCGTTAAAATTAAAACAATATCTAAATATAACATGGGAAGTGAAAGCCCTGGGAACCCCTGCCATACTGCTACATGTGTGGGGAATAAGGTCTGAAAGCTCATACACAAATTATAAATATAAAAATGGCATGATTATATATGGGTCTGTAACTTTTTTTAACCTCAGATTTCTGTATTAGTATCCAAAGTGTGGTTTAATATCATAATTAGAATATATTTTTTATTTTAAAACTTTTTTATTTTTTTTTTAAGATTTTATTTATTTATTTGACAGAGATCACAAGTAGGCAGAGAGGCAGGCAGAGAGAGAAAGGAGGAAGCAGGCTCCCGGCGGAGCAGAGAGCCCGATGTGGGGCTTCATCCCAAGACCCCAGGATCATGACCCGAGCTGAAGGCAGAGGCTTTAACCCACTGAGTCACCCAGGCGCCCCTTTATTTTAAAACTTTAATCATGGAGAAATTTCAAACAAATATAAAAAAAGAGAAAAAGTATAATGAATGCCTGTCATCCACCTTCAGTGATTATTGACATGGGGCCAACTTTGTTTCATTTAGTCCTCTTTGTTTCCTTTTCTGCCCTGCCACTGATTACTATAAAGCAAATCCTAGGCATATTTCAGTGTGTGTCTCTGAAAGATTAGGCTTCTCTCTTTTTTTGAACCTCAAGTTACTATACCTTAAAAGGTCGTTTAAGAAAATATTTTGGTTAGAATTTTAAAACTAGATTGGACCTGGTGAATAAATCACGTAAGCTTGATACCTGTATCTCTCTGATAGTGTGCTGGGTGCTTTGTTATTAATATTCCTCACAACAATATTGCTCCATATCTACTGTCTCCATTTTATAGATCAGAAAACTGAAGTTTAGAAGTAATTTGTCTGAGGTCACAGAGCTAAACAGTGACTCTGTGGAGAATGTAGACTAAAGCCCATGTGTGTCCATTTTACCACATACCTGTTAAGTCTGTGTACTGGTAATTTTTGCACGTGAGAAATCTTATTATGCGCAAAGCATTTTCTCACTGTTTTTTCATTTTCTTACCCTGAAAGTGTTTACCATATGGTGATAGGCAATTTTCCTTCTATTTTAGATTAACAAGTGGTGGAATAACCTAAGTGATGGCCAGCGGACTGTGACAGGTTTGTGTTAGCTTACACGTTTTAGCCATTCAAGGGAAGAGAAATCAAACCAAAAGGTACAGTATGTCACAGTCAACAGCTTTTGTACCCTGCTCACCAGTGGTTTAGACGACAGTCTCTGTACCTTCAGGCTAATGTAGTAGTATAAAAAGTATTGTGGCTTAAAGGTGTACGTGATGCAGTGGGTCACTTATTTTAAATTTCGATCTAGTATGTTACTGATTAAATAATCTATCTTTGTTGTAGAATCCTAGCTTGTGAAACAGGTTGAGTAATTACTTATCCTCTTAAAGAAATTAAAGGGGACATTGATTAAGTACCTTCTTTATGCAGAATGCTTTATACACATTCTCTCCCTACCTCACAGGGTTGCTTACCGGGTAGTTATCTCCCTTTTTACCAATAAGGAAACTGGCTTTCAGAGAAGGAACTTTTCAGAGGTCACACTGCTAGTAAGTAGTAGAGCTAAGTTTCAAAACCCAGGTCTGTCTCATTCTAAAGCTAATTTTCTCTTTACTGCACCATGCTGTTTTTAAAGTCTTCCATTTATTAAATCAATGTAAGCATGCCATGCATGTCACCATGATAATTTAATTTTTGTTCTTTGTAAATTTTTTCAGAAAGATAAATCTGGCTCTTCAATGTAACAGTTGTACAATATTTTATGGACTTAGTTATTTGAGAAATTTGGGGAAATGGATTTGAAAGTCTAACAATTGTGCAGATAGGAAAAAATCTTCTAGAGAAATAATAGCAAAATACTGCTTTTTCTTAAATATGGTTAGACTTAATGGTACTCTTAATCTTCTTTACCTACCTAAGAGGAGAAAAGGTGCTTATCTTTCCTCCTTTGGGCTCCTTCCTTTGTCTAGAAGGTTTACGTTTTCTGTCTCCGTGTTGGAACCTGAACTGGTCTTCAGGCTTAGGGTTTGGACATTGCTTCCTGCAGGAAGTGTAACCAGGCCAAAGTGAGCTTGTTCCTGTGTGAACTATAGGTAGAGACTGCACCAGGTGGAGTTGCCTCACAGTTATCTTTATTTGTACGAATAAGGATACCATGCGGAATAATTTCCAAATCCATGACTCCCTAAACAGGGGTAGACAGGCTCCTTTTATCAGGGCTTGGGATGAATATCGAGAAGGGTAAAAGATTTTATTATAATGAAGCAGAGATAACAGGCACTTGCTGATTCATCTGCATAGTGTTGTTCGTCAAATGTTTCTTTTTCTGTTACAGCAGTTCATTAGTTTTTAAAAGATAAAAGTGACAGGCAGAAACTTCTGGGAGTTTCCTGAGTTCGGTGGGTCAGGGGGTCTTGCCAATAACAGAGGTGCTTTGATTTTTCTGAACTCACTGTGCTTTGTGATCATTTATTTTTTATTTTTTAAGATATTATTTATTTTAGGAGCACCTGGATGTCTCTGTTGGCTAAACATCATTCTTCATCTCAGGTCAGGGTCCTGGGATTGGCCCACATTGGCTCCCTGCTCATGGAGAGCCTGCTTCTCCCTTTGCCACTCTCCCTGCTCGTGCTCTCTCATTCTCTCACTCTCTCTCAAATACAGAAATAAATAAAATCTTAAAAAAAGATTCTATTTGTTTTAGAGAGCGCTAATGTGTGAGTTGAGGGAGGAGCAGAGGGAAAGGGAGAAAATCCTTAGAGCAGACTCCTGCTGAGTGAAAATCCTTAAAGCAGACTCCCACCCCCACTTCCCAACCTCTGACCTCGGGCTTGATCCCAGGACCCCAAGATCATGACCTGAGCTGAAATCAAGAGTCAGACACTTAACCAACCGAACCCTCCAGGTGGCCCACACGTTTTAATCATTTATAACACAACTTGCCTTATGTATTTGTACATGCAATGTCCTTGAGGACAATGAGAGTTTTCATTTTGTTATAGCAACTAGCATGTGTCTTGCACACACTAAAGGCACTTGATTAAAATCTGTTAAGTAAATGATTATTGAATGGGCTCTTGAATCAAAGGATTGAGATTTTCAAAGGTATATTGCCATACTGTAGAATTGATTAGTCAGTAAGGTCTTAATAAATATGATGCCTTCAAAGATAGCACTATAATAGCACATCTGTTTTCATTGGGATTAACAGGAGGTTTGGTTTATTTGTTTGTTTTTTAAACGTAACAAAAATTAACCTTAGGGTAGCCAAATTTTGATATTTTCAAAGTATCTCATAAGTAGTTGATACCTAGTGTTCTTTGAAGATGGTGAAGATTTTATGGCATTAAATATTTGAAGAAACATGGGATCAGAATTTATTTATTTTTTTAAATTTTGTTTATTAATTTTACAGAGAGAGATCACAAGTAGACAGAGAGGCAGGCAGAGAGAGGGAAGCAGGCTCCCTGCTGAGCAGAGAGCCGGATGTGGGACTCAATCCCAGGACCCCGAGATCATGACCCGAGCCAAAGGCAGCGGCTTAACCTACTGAGCCACCCAGGCACCCAGAATTTAAAACATTTTTCATCTCAGTAAATAGCTTATTCAAAGAAGTTGGTATTTGGACACCACTGAAAATCCGATTTCTTTACCCTAGCCTTTTGCTTTTCTCTTAGTCAAATCAGTTATTTGGCACAAAGGACCTATCAGTAGGGAGAGACGGACATTTTGATCTAACTAGCAACTTGAGTGTAAAGTGCTTTTGAACCACAGAAACATGAACAGTTATGCTAAATCCTTATTGTAAGATTATCTAAGTGATTTCTAAAGGCTGAGGAGTTGCTGCCCCTGGGAATCACTTTTTCACAGGTTCTACGGAACTGGCTTTGATCTCCCCCAGCCCCCTTTGGTTGGTTTGGGATTTTTTTTTTTTCCTGGTATTAATCTTCATTATTACACAGAAATATCTTCCTAAGCTTGACATTGCTTTGAAAAAAATTTTTTATATGTTCACTTGCTATTTGTGGGAACATCCAGAAGCATTTTTCAAGTTAAAACTTATGCTTGGTGCTTTTACACTTCAGCTAGTCTCCTGTTCTGTTGCCTTAATCTGCAAGAGTTTTAAGCCTATCCTGGAGGTCCCTGGGCAAGCCCCAAGGAGAGTATTTCCCTTACCTTTCTAGCTTTCAGGTATGCCTGTGACATACCTGCAAGGTTTTCCTGTTAGCTCAGCAGAATGCTGACTTTACAATTTTGGGATTCAGGTAAAACAGAGAGAAGAACCTGCCAAAATATTGTATTTGATGAAGGAGGGGATGGGAAGAGAAATTTAAGAAAACATTGCCCCATTTTTCTCTATTAGTCCATATCTATCATCAGCTCCAAAGTTAGTCACTACTGCACCCTAGGGCCTTGCTCCTTCTGCTCCAACCTCTAAAGTTTATTTTTTATTTATTATTTCTTAAGATTTTATTTTTAAGTAGCCTCTACACTCCATGCGGGGCTTGAACTCACAACCCTGAGATCAAGAGTTTCATAGTCTACCAACTGAACCTGCCAGGTGCCCCTAGTTTCAATTTTCTTTACCCTTCTACCTTTCAAAGATTTTGAGCTGTACCTACTGGATTAAGGTCTGCTTTGCTGTTCCTGAAGTTTCTGGTAAGACAGTGCTCACTGGATCTAGCTAATCTTAACCTTTTAATTTGCCACTGTTCCTGAAATTCTTGACTTCTCAGGTTGCAGAAGTTATTTCTGGGTAAAGAACAAACTAATGTTTGAGTGCCAGTTAAGGTTCAAGTACTAGGGTAGGTACTTTACATACATGCTGTTATTATTGATCTTAATTGTAAGAGCCCTGTTAGTGGTATTCTTGATTGTTCAGATGGGATAACTGAGGCTCAAAGAGGTTGAATAACTTGTCTGAGTTAACACAGCTAGAAAGAGTAGTGATGGGGAATAAACTTTTTTTTTTCCAAACTCCATTCTTTTTTTTTTTTTTTTTAAGATTTTATTTATTTATTTGACAGAGAGAGGTCACAGGTAGACAGAGAGGCAGGCAGAGAGAGAGGGGGAAACAGGCTCCCTGCTGAGCAGAGAGCCCGATGCGGGACTCGATCCCAGGACCCTGAGATCATGACCTGAGCCAAAGGCAGCGGCTTAACCCACTGAGCCACCCAGGCGCCCATTCCAAACTCCATTCTTAATATACTTTTTGTTATATCTTTTCACTTTCTACTATAGCATATCACCATTAAACTACCTTTCTGGTGAACCACACTGCCTGCTCCCAGCCCACAGTATCTGGGTGTTTATATTGAGAGCCCAAATGGTAGTGACTTGTCCCAAGACAGCAGGCTGGCATTCGGGGATGAAAAGGAGCCCTTTTCTTCTACTTAGGTTAGTCTTTGTCATTGTAAAATGAATAAATGTGCATTGTAACAGGTTAAAATCCTGTTAAAGAATATGAACAGTGAAAAGTCTCTGTAACTGGAGACTTCCCCGTAATAACTACTGCCTTTTTAGTTACACTTATGTGTTCTTCCAAACAGTTTGTATATAGGCATTGATGCTTCTTTGCACCTGAATTTTTTTTGATTCTCTTAATATTTTAGAGGACGTTGTATCGATACAAGTAGGTCTGTTCTGTTTTATTGAAGTATATATATATATATATTTTTTTAAAGATTTTATTTATTTATCAGAGAGAGAGGGGGAGAGATTGAGCACAGGCAGACAGAATGGCAGGCAGAGGCAGAGGGAGAAGCAGGCTCCCTGCTGAGCAAGGAGCCCGATGTGGGACTCGATCCCAGGAGGCTGGGATCATGACCTGAGCTGAAGGCAGCTGCTTAACCAACTGAGCCACCCAGGCATCCCTTATTGAAGTATATTTATATTGCACATGTCAGATGTACAGTTTTCACAAACTGAACACATCCATGTAATTAGCGCCCAGAGCAAGCAATGGAAATTACCAGCACCCTGGGCTCAGAATATTCTTTTTGATAGCACTGTAGTAGTTCATACCAATGAATACTATGTAGCAAATCTTCTCTTAATGGGTATTTAGGTTGGTTGTAGTCTTCTATAAATAATACTGGAGTGAATATGGTTATAGAGAGATATTTGCACCCTTTGCAAGCACGTTTTTAGGATGAGTTACTGGAAATAGACTTGTTGGGTCAGGGTAATTATAAATTAATTTTAATTTATTTTAAAATTAAAATTTTAAATACATTTAAAATTTTATGTGTTGTGAAATCTTAAAATAAGTTATATACCAATTTAAATATCCTTTAAGTCATTTAAGTCATTTATTTCTAAAAGTTGCTCACACAGGAGGTTACATATTCTCATCTACAGGGAAGATGCAGAGAAATAACCCCTTCTGTGGTTAGTTTGTAAAGGTCTTGATCTCCTTTACTGTGAATTTGTCCCATTCTTTCCATCTGTCCTTATCATTTTCTAACTATCTGCATCCCAGTTGGAGGCTTTAAGGTGAATGGTCTTTCTGTATTTCTTCTTGACTCCAGGAAGCTGTGGGACCAGTGCTTAACTAGTTTTGTTGATACTGCCCAGGAAAAGAAATTGTAGTCACTATCTGAGGCCAACCCTGTATGAGGGTGATCCTGTGCCTATAGTCCTGGTTCTCAGGGAACCTGAGGTAGGGGACCACTTGAGCTCAGTTCTTTGGTTGTCATGTATGTATATACTGGTCAGTGTCTGGGCTGGCCAGGTCTAGTTTCCTTCAGGTAGAAAAGCTGTGGGAGGGGGTGAGCTGCCCCACCACATGAGCAGAGGGTATTCTGTACTTAGCTACTGGACTCCAGGTGGGATAGTGAGTCCTTTTTCAGAAAAAGAGAAAAAGAGGTGGTCTTACCTTCCTTGGGCTAAGGAAAATGGACTGAGATTACTGAACCAAGCAGTGATTTCTAAATTGTGGTATATTTCTTTCAATCAAGATATTCTTCACATATCTTAAAATTTGCCTTTTAAAAGTATGCAGTTCAGTGGTTTTTCCTGAATTGATAGGATTGTACAACTGTCATCTAATCCCAGAACATTTTCTTTATCGCAAAAAGAAACTCCATACCTATTAACAGTCACTCCCCATTCCCGTCCTCACTTCAGCCCTAAGCAGCCTATTATCTGTTTTCTTTCTTTATGGATTTGCCTGTTCTGGACATTTCATGTAAATGGAATCAACTTTGTGGCCTTTTGTGTCCACTTCATTAACTTAGTGTCATGTTTTCAGGGTTGATCTATGTTGGGGCACGTGTCAGTACTTCATTTCTTTTTATGGTCAGATAATATTCCATTATGTGGATATATCCTGTTTTGTTTACTTATCTCTTGATGGACATTTGAGTTATTTCCATTTTTTGGCTGTTATGATAATGCAGTGGGCTTTTTTTTTTTTTTTTAGATTTTTTTTTTTTTTTTTAATTTATTTAGTCAGAGAGAGAGAGCGAGAGCGAGCACAGGCAGACAGAGTGGCAGGCAGAGTCAGAGGGAGAAGCAGGCTCCCCGTGGAGCAAGGAGCCCGATGTGGGACTCGATCCCAGGACGCCGGGATCATGACCTGAGCCGAAGGCAGCTGCTTAACCAACTGAGCCACCCAGGCGTCCCTGCAGTGGGCTTTTTAATGTACATTTTCATGTAGCCATGTTTTCATTTCTTTTACTAATATATACCTCAAGTGGAATCATTGGGTCATGTGGTACTCATGTTTAACTTTTTTTTAAATTGTGGTAAAAATGTAAAAGGTACCATGTTAGCCATTTTTTTTTTTAAAGATTTTATATATTTATCTGAGAGAGAGAGGGAGAGAGAGTGAACACAGGCAGACAGAGTGGCAGACAGAGGCAGAGGGAGAAGCAGGCTCCCCGCCGAGCAAGGAGCCCCATGTGGGACTCGGTCCCAGGACTCTGGGATCATGACCTGAGCCCAAGGCAGCTGCTTTTTTTTTTTTTTTTAAGATTTTATTTATTTATTTGACAGAGAGAGATCACAAGTAGGCAGAGAGGCAGACAGAGAGAGAGAGAGAGGAGGAAGCAGGCTCCCTGCTGAGCAGAGAGCCCGATGCGGGACTCGATCCCAGGACCCTGAGATCATGACCTGAGCCGAAGGCAGTGGCTTAACCCACTGAGCCACCCAGGCGTCCCCCATGTTAGCCATTTTTAAGTTGACAGTTCAGTAGTGTTAAGTATGTTTACATTGTTATGAAACATAGAACTTTTTTGTCTTGTAAAACTGAAAGTCTTTTTTTACTTTTCCTCCTCCCCCTCAGCCTCTAGTAACCACCATGCCACTTTGTTTCTGTAAATTTGACTGTAAACCTCAAATTTAAGTGGAATCCATCAGTACTTACCTTTTTTGACTGGCTTATTTCATTTAGCATAATGTCCTCAAGGTTCATCCATGTTGTAGCTTGTGATAAGAGTTCCTTCCTTTTTGAGGCTAAATAATTTATTTCATTGTGTATATATACCATATTTGTTCATGCATTCTTTCATCGACAGACACATTTGAGTTGCTTCTATGTCTTGGCTATTGTGAATAGCGCTGCTATGAACATGGATATGCAAATAGCTCTGAGGTCCTGCTTTCAGTTCTTTTGGATACATACCCAAAAGTGGGATTGCTGGATTATGTGGTAGTTCTATTTTTAATTTTTTTTTTTTTTTAAAGATTTTATTTGACAGAGATCACAAGTAGGCAGAGAGGCAGGCAGAGAGAGAGGAGGAAGCAGGCTCCCTGCCGAGCAGAGAGCCGGATGCGGGGCTTGATCCCAGGACCCTGGGATCATGACCTGAGCTGAAGGCAGAGGCTTTAACCCACTGAGCCACCCAGGCACCCCTCTATTTTTATTTTTGTGAGGAATTTCCAATACTGTTTTCCATAGCAGTTGTACCATTTTTATTTTTAAAGATTTTACTTTTAAGTAATCTCTACATCTAACATGGGGCTTGAACTTACAACCCCGACATCAAGAATCACATACTCTGCTGACTGAGCCAGGCAGATGCCCTATGGTTACACATTTTACAGTCCCACCAGCAGCGCACGAGAACAAGAGTTCTAATTTCTCCACATCCTTGGCAGCACCTGTTACTTGCTTGTCTGTTTTTTCTATAGTAGCCATCCTAATGGGTGTGTGGTGACACATTGTGGTTCTGATTTGCATTTCTCTGATGGTTAGTGATGCTGCACATCTCTTCATATGCTTGTTGCTGTTGGCCATTGACTGTTTTTAGATAAATGTTCCAGTCTTTTGCCTATTTTAATCGGGTTATTTGACTTTTTTGTTGATTGTAGGAGTTTTGTTTTGTTTTTTAAATATATTCTAGATATTAACCCTTTATCAGGTAAATGGTTTGCAAGTATTTTCTCTCATACTGTAGATTGCTTTTTCACTGTGTTGATTGTGTACTTTGGACAAAAATTTGTTGTGGGTTTGGTTTTTCTTTTTGGTTTTTGATTTTTGATTAATTTTTTTCCCAGAGAAAGTGGGGCAGGGTGGGGGGGAGTCGAGGGACAGAGGGAGAGGGAGAGAGAATCCCAAATAGGCTGCATGTTCAGTGAGGAGCCCCACATGACCTGAGCCAAAATCATGACCTGAGCCAAAATCAAGAGTTGGACACTCAACCAGCTGAGCCACTAAGGTGTCCCTGGACAAAAGTTTTTAGGTTTGATGTCCCATTTGTCTATTTTTGCTTGTGTTGCCTATGCTTTTGGTGTCATAGCAAAGAAATTGTTACCAAGTTCGGTGTTACAAGGCTTTTCCCCTATGTTTTCTTCTAGAAGTCTTATAGATTTTGGGTTCACATTTAGATCTTCAATCCATTTTTAGTTAGTTTTTGTATATGGTGTAAGAGTCCCAAGTTCATTCCTTTGCATGTGGATATCTACTTTTCCCCATGTTTTCTCTTGGAAGAATTGCCAGATTGTTTTCTAAAGTTGCTACACCATTTTACGTTCCCCCAAGAACTGTAGGAGGATTCCATTTATTGCCTGCCCCTTTTTTTCCCTAATATTATCAGTGACTACATATTTTTTTGTGGTAAAATATACAAAACATAAAATTTATCATTTTAGCTGTTAAGTGTACAATTTAGTGGCATAAAGTACATTTACAATGTTGTGCAGCCATTACCACCATCCATTTCCAAAATTTTTTTCATCCCAAATAGAAACACTATACCCATTAAATAATTTCCCATTTCCCTTTCCCCTTAACCCCTGGTGACACTATTCTGTTTCTATTTTTGAATTTGTCTATACCTCATATAAGTGGAATTATAAAATACATTTTTTGTGTTTGGCTTCTTTTGCTTAGCATACTGTTTTTAATGTATTTTACATATTTTAGCATGTATCGGAATTTCTTTTTTTATTTTTTTCAGGCTTAATCAGTTTGCATTATGTGTGTACACATTTTGTTCATCTATCTGTCAGTGGGTATTGAGTTGCTTCAATCTTTGGCTATTATGAATTGTGCTCCTGTGCACATTCATGTACAAGTCTCTATTTTGAGTCCTTTCTTTCAGATCTTTGGGTATATAGTTAGAGGTGGAGTTGTTGGATCAAACAATAATCTATGTTTAATTTTTGAGGAACTGCGAAACTGTTTTTTAGAGTCGCTATACCATTTTACATTCTTACCAGCAAGACACAAGAGTTTCAGTTTCTCCATCATATTCTTGCCAGTTCTGATTTCCTTTTTTTTTTTAAAGCCATCCTAATGTGTGTCAAGTGGTATATCATGGTTTTGTCCTGCATTTCCTTAGTTACTAGAAATGCTAAACATCTTTTTGTGTGCAATTGTGCAATTGTCCATTCATTTCTTTTTGAGGGAGCAGGAGGGGAGGTTGGAGGGAGGGAGAGAATCTTAAGCAGGCTCCATGGAGTCTTATGCGAGGCTCAGTTTCATAATCCTGAGATCATGACCTGAGCCAAAATCAAGAGTCTAGATGCTTAACTGACTGAGCCACCCAGGGACCCCTGTCCATTCATTCTTATTTGGAGAATTGTCTGTTTACATACTTTGCCTGTTTTTTGAGTTGTCTTTTTATTGAGTTGTAGGAATTTTTTTTTTTTTTTAAGATTTTATTTATTTATTTGACAGAGGGCGATCACAAGTAGGCAGAGAGGCAGGCAGAGAGAGAGAGGAGGAAACAGGCTCCCTGCTGAGCAGAGAGCCCGATGCGGGACTCGATCCCAGGACCCTGAGATCATGACCTGAGCCAAAGGCAGCGGCTTAACCCACTGAGCTACCTAGGCGCCCGAGTTGTAAGAATTCTTTATATATTCTGGATCCTAGATCCTTATTAAATATATGATTTGCAATATTTTTTCTTATTCTCTGAGTTGTCTTATCACTTTTTTAGTAGTGTTTTTTGAAGCACAATGTTTTTAAGTTTTATTTATTTTTGATCAAAATATAGTTGATACAATATTACATTAGTTTTAGGTATACAACAGGCATTTCACAACTTTCTACTTTGTGCTATGACAAATGTTTTTAATGTTGATGAAATCCATTTTGTGTATTTTTTTATTTTGTGCTTTAACAATCAGGTCAAGAAAATAGTGGTCTAATGCAGCATCATAAGAATTTGTACCTGAGTTTTCTTCAGAGCATATTGTAGTTTTAGCTCTTAGGTTTAGGCCTTTGGTTCATTTTGAGTTAATGTTTGTAATTGGTTTGAGATAAGGATCCAAATTCATTCTTTTGTGGATGGGTATCCACTTGTCCCAGCACCATTTGTTGAAAAGACCATTCTTTCCCTGTTGATTTGTCTTGGGACCACAGTAAAAAAAAAAAAAAACAGTTGACCATAAATGCATGGATGTACTCTGGATTCTCAGTTCTGTTCCATTGATCTGTATGTCTATTGTTATGCTAGACTATCTTGATTACCATAGCTTTGTGTTGTAAGTTTTCAGATTGGGAATAGTGAGTCTTCCAATATGGAATATTATT
This sequence comes from Mustela nigripes, assembly GCF_022355385.1. Classification (NCBI taxonomy): domain Eukaryota; kingdom Metazoa; phylum Chordata; class Mammalia; order Carnivora; family Mustelidae; genus Mustela; species Mustela nigripes. The sequence continues at coordinate 113,158,350 of NC_081558.1, forward strand.
ACACTGGTATATATTGAACCGATTTTGCATTCTTGAGATAAATTCCACTTGTTTATGATTTATAATGCTTTTTATGTGCTGCTAGGTTTGGTTTGTTAGTATTTCCTGAGGGCTTTCGATCTGTGTTCATAAGGGGCTATTACAATGACATATGTTGAATCAGTTTTGCATTCTTGGGATAAATTGTACTTGGTCATGGTTTGTAATCCTCTTTATATGCTGCTAGATTTGGTTTGCCGGTATTAGGAATTTCTCTATTCATGTTCATAAAAGATATTGGTAGTTTTCTTGTGATGTCTTTGGTTTCGATATGAAGGTAATACTGGCTTCATAGAATGAGTTGAGAAATGTTTTTTCCTCTTCTCTTTTTTGGAAGCATTTGAAAAGGTTTGGTGTTAATTCCCATTTATCTTTGCTAGAATTTGCCAGTTGTAATAAATTTAATAGTGTCCTTACAAAAATTCATATCCACCCAGAAATTCAGTGTTACTTTATTTGAAATAGGATCTTTGCAGATTAACTATAAGTTACATTGAGATCATACATTGAGTTGTAGTGAGATCATACTAAATTTAAGATGGGCCCTAAATCCAGTTATTTGTGTCCTTACAACAAGAGAAGACAAAAAGACCTACAGAAAAGAAGTTCATGGGAAGAGATTGATGCAGAGATTGGAGTGATGCAGCAATAAGCTTAAATAATGGCCAAGAATAGCCAAGAGCCACCAGAAGCTAGGAAGAGGGAAGAAAGGAGTCTTCCTTAGAGTCTTTTAGAAAGAAGCATGACCTAGCAACAACTTGATTTCAGACTTCAAGCCTCCAGAACTTTAAGAGAATACGTTTCTGTGGTTTTAAGTCACCAAGTGTGTGGTAATTTATTATAGCAGCTCTAGGAAAGTAATAAACCGGTAAAGCTGTCTAGTCCTGGGCTTTTCTTTGTGAGAAGGTTTTTGTTTTTGTTTTTCATTATTATTATTACAAATTCAATCTTTATATCTTATAGGCCCTTTCTTTCTTTTTTTTTTTTTTTTAAAGATTTTATTTATTTATTTGACAGAGAGAAATCACAAGTAGATGGAGAGGCAGGCAGAGAGAGAGAGGGAAGCAGGCTCTCTGCTGAGCAGAGAGCCCGATGCGGGACTCGATCCTAGGACTCTGAGATCATGACCTGAGCCGAAGGCAGCGGCTCAACCCACTGAGCCACCCAGGCGCCCCTTATAGGCCCTTTCTGTTTCTTAAGTCAGTTTCAGTAGTTTGTGTCTTTCTAGGAATTCTTCAATTTCATCTAAGTTCTTTGTTGGTAGACAATTGTTTATAGTATTCCCTTATAATCCTTTTTGTTTCTGTAAAGGTCAGTAGTAACATTCTGCTTTCATTCCTAGTTTTAGTAACTTGAGGAGTTTTTCTGGTCACTCCCTAAAGGTTTGTCAATTTTGTTGGTCATTTCAAATAACCAACTTTTGGTTTCATTGATTTTTTTTTTTTTCTATACCTTTATTCATCCAAACTTTCTGCTTGCTTTGCATTTGCATTTGCTTTTTTTTTTTTTTTAAGATTTTATTTATTTATTTGACAGAGATACATAGATCACAAGTAGGCAAAGAGCCAGGCAGAGAGAGGGGAAGGGAAGCAGGCTCCCTGCTGAGCAGAGATCCCAATGTGGGGCTCCATCCCAGGACCCTGGGATCATGACCTGAGCCTAAGGTAGAAGGCTTTAACCCACTGAGCCACCCGGGCGCCCCTGGATTTGCTTTTTTATTTTCCTAGTTTCTCAAGGTGGAAGTTTAGATTATTGATTTGAATTCTTTATTCTTTTTTAATGTAGCATTCACAGCCTACTTTTGCTGTTCTCTGTAAATTTTAGTATTGTTTTAGCAGCTTGGGTTGTCATAACAAAATGCCATAGACTGGGTAGCTTAAGCAACAGAAAATAATTTTTTTATTTGGAAAGGTGGGAGCGCCTGTGTGGCTCAGTTGTTAAGCATCTGCCTTTGGCTCAGGTCATGATCCCAGGGTCCTGGGATCAAGCCCCACATCAGGTTTCCTGCTCAGTGGGGAGCCTGCTTCTCCCTCCCCCAATCCCTCTGCTTGTATTCCCTTTCTTGCTGTGTCTCTATCAAATAAATAAATAAGTAAATAAATAAAATCTTAAAAAATTTGGAAGGGTAGAAGTCTAAGATCAAGGGGACCATCATGGTTGGATTTTTGTGAGAACTCTTCTCTCCTCTGCCAGCTTGCTGTGTCATATGGCAGGGGGAGAGAGCAAGAGCAAGCTCTTTGGTATTTCATTTATACAGAAGCCGATCCCATCATGGAGGCCCCACCCTCGTGATCGCATCTAAATCTAATTACCTTCCAAAGACTCCATCCCCCAAAACCATCACTCTAGGGCTTAAACATACCAATCTTAGTGGAAAATAATTCAGTCCATAGCAGCTATGCTGTATTTTTGTTTTCATTGATTTCAAAGTACTTCCTAATTTCCCTCATGATTTCTTCTTTGTCCCACTGGTTATTTAGGAATGTGTTAATTTCCACATATTGATGACTTATTCTAATGTATTACTGATTTGTAATTTTATTCCATTGTGGTCAGAGAACATACTTTGTATAATTTCAGGGTTTTAAAATTTTTTGAGACTTGCTTTGTGGCTGAACAAATGGTCTGTCCTGGATAATGTTTCATGTATGCACTTGAAAGGAATGTATTGTCTGTGGTTTTTCTTGAGATTTTGGTTTCTCTTTAAGATTTATTTGAGAGGGAGTGAGAGAGAGCATGAGGAGAGGGAGAAGCAGGCTCTGTGGATGTGGGGCTTGATCCCAAGACCCTGGGATCATGACCCAAGTGGAAAGCAGACACTAACGATTGACCCACCCAGGCCCCCCCAGTTTTTTTTTTTTTTTTAAGATTTTATTTATTCACTTGAGATAGGAAGCACAAGTTGGGGGAGGGGGAGTAGCGACTCCTTGCCCAACATGGGGCTTGCTCCCAGGACCCAGAGATCATGACCTGAGCTGAAGGGAGATGCTTAACCAGCTAAGTGACCCAGGGGCCACTTAAGGTTTTATTTTTGAGTAATCTCCACACCCAGTGTGGTGCTCAAACCCACAAACCCAAGATCAAGAGTCACATGCTCTACTGACTGAGCCAGCTGGTGTCCCAAAAATGTATTTTCTTGTTTGTTTTGTTTTTTTAAAGTAAGCTTCACCCCCAATGTGGAGTCCAACATGGGGCTTGAACTCACCATCTTGAGATCAAGACCTGAGCTTAGATCAAGAGTCAGACACTTAAGCAACTGAGCCATCCAGGCGAACCTGTTGAGTGTTTTATAGATGCCTGTCAGGCCTAGTTGGTTTATAGTGTTCTTCAAGACTTGTTTCCTTGCTCATCATCTAATCTATTATTGCAAATAAGGTATTGAAGTCTCCGGGTATTACTGTTGAACTGTTAAATTTTTCCCTTTTGTTTAATTTTTGCTTTATATATTTTGGGATTCTATTGTTAGGAGCAGGTATGTTTATAATAGCTATATTGATATATCAAGAAGATGTTACATCTTTTATCATTATACAATGTCCTTTGTGTCTCATAACAAATAATGTCTTAAAGTCTATTTTTTCTTTACACTTATGGTGTACAAGATCCCAGGAATGTATTGAGGTATAAGCTCCTGTGGACATTTCAGTCCTCACTTTTCCTTTTAAGATTTTTGGTCTTTTGTTTATTCCAAATATTATCCACCACCTTAGGCAGCCATGAACTTAAAACACCTGCCTGTAATCGTTTTTGACAAATGCCCCCTGGGAAAAGGAATTTTGCACTTGAGGATCCAGTCAAGTCAAATATAGACAGCCTTGCAAGTGGGGTCTTGCAGGGAACTATTTCCAGATAGGTCAGATAGTGACAATTTCTGGGAATGAGCCTTTGAAAGAGTTCCAGTTTCCTGTGCTGCCTCTCATGGTTTTGGGGCTCCATGGGAAATGTGGATTGTTTTCATAGCTTACAGCTTCAACTTGTAGCTAAAAAGTAAGGGATGGAACCAGGGCAAGTTAAAATGCCCCAAATTTGCTGTTCCTATTGAGATTCACCATTTTTCTTAAATGCTGAGTTGCTGTAAGCCTTTAGTTAGTTTCCAGAGTTCTGAAAAAGTTGATTCTGACCGTTTTTGCCAGTTTTTTCATTGCTTTGTGAAGGAGAGAATTTTTCAAGGTCCTTACTTCATTATGGTCACTAATGTAATCCATTGCATCCCTTTTGGTAAAGGTAGGTGTTGAGGCAGCAGCAAACTTCCCAAATCAGCAGTGTTAGACTTGTCTAAGAGTTTTACTGGGTCAGGAGGAGAGTAACACTCCTTCTAAATGGAGATACAGGCAAAGGCCTTAAGCAGTTCTACTTCTCAAAGGAAAAGGAGGAGAAAGGAACCATTATTTGAGTTTCTGCACACTAAATGCATATAGTATTTTTTTTAAAGCTTCACTACAATTTTTATAAGATACAGGAAGATATATAAGATTTATAAGATATATATAAAATCCCCATTTTACAAATGAGGTAACTAAAGTGAAGGGGATGAAATGCAGACCACAAAGGAACTAAGTGGCACATCCACTTTCTACTTTAGAAAAGGCCATTCCCTTTCATTTATGTGTTTTCACTGTGTGACTGTTGCATTTAATTATGTTTTCTCATTTAATCAGCACTCAACTCTTCTATAGTAGATTTTATTACCCCTTTTTTACAGAAGAGGAAACTGAGGCTGAGGGGGGTTAGGCTTCTTGCCTTGGTTATAGTAGAAGTAAGACAGTCAGTTCTGCTGGGCTACTTTACCCATTTCTTTAGATAATGCGCAGTGCTGCTTCTGGCCTAGGATTACCACATATCCTCTCCTGTACACTGGCTTCTGGGGACCAACCATGCTGTTTCCAAGATAAAAAGCCCCTTTGTCTGGTCTGAATTCCTAGAGTGACCAGGGTCAAAAGAAATCCTGTTGGCAATCCATGTCTTTGTGTATAGTAGAAAGAGCCCTAGATTAGGAATTCTGGCTTGGCCACTGAATTTGCCTCTGAAAATTTGTATCTTTTAGAGCCTAAGTTTTCTCATCTATAATTGACCTTCAAAATAGGATATGCGTGGAGGAAAATAACTGCATTTTAGTTTTGTAATTTCTTTTTAATTTGTGAACATATTACAGTGATTTGTGTGCATAGTTTGGGTATGTATGTTTATTGTTCACTGATGGGATTCTTAATCGTGGACCACAGGTTTATGAAGTGAGGGGTTTAACTACAATGTGTTCAGTGCCAATATCCTGTCATGTTTTACCAAAAAAGGCCTCTTACATTTGGGTTGAATGCTTGGCGATGATAACTCTTTGATTACTGTTAACCTTGATATCTTTGGTTATCTTACCCTTTTGTAAGTCTTTTCCCTGGTTGTAATCTCTTCAGCCAGAGACACACTCTACTTCTGTGCAGTGCTGTGGTGCTTGCAGTTTCCAGAAGTGTGTGCTGTCACTGGTTTCAGAAAGTAGCCTGCACAACACATAGGGTACTGGTTGCCATTTTCCAGCCTAGCAGGCAGGATCGGGAACCCCATCTTGCTTTCTTTGCATTGTATCACAATTGGAGCTAACTGTTTAGTCCTGATTATCTTTGTGAACATGGAAGCCTGAGGCCAGACTATCCTCAGGGCTTCTTTATGTCAAGATACCAGTCACTATGTACAGGAGCCTAGACCTCAGAGGATTCTCTGGGTAATAAAGATGTGTAACTCTTCCACGAGAAACTGAGAAAACCTGAGCAACACTAATCACTGCTCACTTCCTTAGGATAAACCTTCTGAGATCTATTGCTCCATCTGAGGAGGCTCCACCCTTTTTTTGCCCACCCTACTTGCCCAGGGTTTCAGGCTCCTCATTGGGAGGTATACATAGTCCTCTTACTTGCCTTGCTTGTGACCTCTTTTCCGCATCCTTTCATGAGTAATGTCCTCACCATCCTTGAAAGTGTTGTGACGCACCACCAGTTGTAAGATGCATTCTGATTACAGATACTAAAATGGAGAGAATCTGTGAATCTGTGAAAAATGGTAGCTTCCTTTCCTACCTAATGGTCAAATAGGGAGAGCAAAACCTGGAGAGACTAGTAATGTTGAGGTACAGCTGAGAGCCTTACAGAGGGAGCAAACACAGAAAGCCAAAGGTAACTCTAAGACATAGCAGCCGGTGGAGATCATACAATGAATATCTTCTAAAATAAATCCTCTTACCAGGCTGTTACTGGAATCAGTGCTTACTGTCACTGAAGAAGGTGAAAGAGCTAGCTGCCTATTGCTGAAAGAAACTGGAGGAATGAGTAAATGTTTAAATTCCTTTAATTCAAGTAGATAAGTACATGGGCAAGGAGTTGTGGTGCCTTAAAATTAATGTCTTTTTTAAAGTTTGTAGTTTTTAAGAAAAACTTGATTTTTCACAAAAATGTAACTGAATAGTTAATTCTATCATTAAATAATAAACCTACTCAATTTAGTGGTAGTTCAGCAACATTAGTTCTTGCAGAAAAACGAAATGGTCACCCAACTCCCACATGTAAACAGTTTCAATAGCAGTTGGAAAATTCTTCCAGATTATTCCTGAATTCTTATCTGACAAGTATTTTTCTCAGACAAGTGGATCTTCATTTATCCAGATGATACATAGATATTTCTATAAGTTTAAGAAGTATATTATTCCCTGTGGAAAAAGAAGCTTGTTATATAGTGTCGCTTTTCTGGTCCTGGCCAAAGAACCTAACTCTACATTACTTGTCTCTGGCTTGGCCATTTTCAAACGGTAATTATAGATCTGATTGTTGTTTATTGAGAAGAGCAAACTATTCTGTAGAAGTAAAAATACGGATCTAAGTGAAGGAAGTCAGCTTCTAGGACATTTGCAGTTTCCTAGGAATTTTCCGACTGCACCTGTTCATATAGTTTGAGACTTGAAAACATTGATTTCACTTACTTTCCTTAACTTGCCCTCCCTCACCCCCCCACCAAGTATATAATATTCTTAAATAATTGTGGTAGAAAATCGTATTCAGGTGGACTTTCAGACTTTCTTCCTATTTTTAAAGTCCCTAAATTATATATTTTTATTTTGTAGGTATCATAGCAGCAAATGTTTTTGTATTCTGTTTATGGAGAGTACCTTCTCTACAGCGGACAATGATCAGATATTTCACATCCAACCCAGCCTCAAGTAAGTCTTCTCATGACTTTATTTTGAGGTAGAGGTAATATGAAAGAAATAGGTTTTATGTTAATTGAAATGCTATAAAAAGGATGAGTTACTTGTCAAAAATTATAAGCAAAATCCAGAAGACAGACTGTAAGTTCCTTGAGGAAAGGGACCTCATCTCTCTTAGTCTTATGTCCCAGGTACTTAAAATGCATCTTGTACATAGTAGACATGTATTTTTTAATGACACAAGATCTATGATCACTACAAGTTTGCTCTTGGGAGGATACTGTTATACAACTTTCTATCTGTAGTAAAAATAGCTTACTAATACTTTTTCTAGGTAATTTTTGCCATAAGGAAAAGTTGCTTTCATTGAACTGAGAATTTTTATTGGGTACTTACTAAATAGAGGAAATTTAAGATAAGTTTTTTTACCACCTTCAAAAATACTATGGTAAACCATCTTATTTAAACTTTTTAATTGGCTCTGTTTTTGCTTCTTATTTTGAGTTTTTCATAATAGTAATGAAAAAAATCTAAAACAGATCATATTTAGATCATGGCTGTATGTCCTGTGATTACCAGACTTTTTTTTTTTCCCCTCTTATAGAGGTCCTTTGTTCTCCAATGTTGCTGTCAACATTCAGTCATTTCTCCTTGTTTCACATGGCTGCAAATATGTATGTTTTGTGGAGCTTCTCCTCCAGCATAGTGAACATTCTGGGTCAAGAGCAGTTCATGGCAGTTTACTTATCTGCAGGTAAAAAGCTTTAATCTGGGGATCTTTCAGCGTATAAGCACTTTACCTACCTGGAGTAGGAAGGAAGGGAATGATTATAGCCATATTCTACACATGAAGTTTGTGTATAGAGAATTGAACAAACTATAGAGAGAAGGATATCACAGACCAGCGGGGTTATCTTTTATGCTTCTCATTTTGCTGGTTTCTTTTTAGATTATTTAGGTATGTTTAGTTTTAAGTCAGGATAGACAGGAGTTAAGGTTTAGTGTAGAATTTAAGAATATCATTTTATCTCATTAGGCCTTGGTTTCTTTAGCTCAGATCCACCGTTTTATAAATAGGTGCTTCCTAGACTCTCTGGCTGTCTCAATCATCTGGATCTTTGTTAAATAACTTTAAGCTCATTTACCACAGTGTGTTCACTTTCCAGAAAGTTTTAGATCAGAACTTTGTAATAATTAAACTATCAAGAATGAATTTATTCTGAAAGCATGTATCTTAGTTTGGAACCACTCCAGTCAGTCTTGGAGATAACATCATTTCCTGATTTCAATTAGGAAGTGGTAGTATTGGATTCTAGGTTCCTAGATGCTACTAAACTGAAAAGTGGTCAGTTAAATTTTACCTGTTTGCAAAATATACTTAATTAAAAAACACACAGCATAAAAATTCATTTCTGAAATACCTTCATTTATTTTTAATTAAAAATAATTTAAGGTTTTGTTTTGTTTTGTTTTTTTAATAATCTCTGTACCCAACATGGAGCTTGAACTCACAGCCCTGAGATCAAGAGTGACATGTTCTTCTGGCTGAGCCGACCAGGCACCCCTGAAGTCCATTCATTTAAAAACAGTATATTGGGGCATCTGGGTGGCTCAGTCTGTTAAATGTCTGCCTTCAGCTTAGGTCATGATTCTGGAGTCTGCTTCCCTCGCCTGCTCTGCGCCTCTCCCCTCCCCCATGCTGTCTTTCTCTCTCACAGAAAAATAAAATCTTTTAAAAAATAAAAAGTTTGGGAAAAAAAAAAAAAAAAAAACTTCAGGCCAGTTTGCTGCCCCCCCCCCCCAGTGCTGCCATTAAGGACCATGTCACATGAGGCATGTGTGGGAAAAAAAAAATAAATAAATAAAATAAAAAGTTTATCTGGGAATCATACTGTAGTGTGAAAAAAGCACTTGAGAGCTTAAGGTCAGAAGACCTAGTTTTATTAGACCCTATTTCTGCTACTTGCCATCTGATTTTGCGGAAAAGACTATACACTCTCTGAAGATATTGATACTTATTCTTTCGTGACATGGGGTTGTAGAAAGGATTAAATAGAAGCATCTACCACAAGGCCCAGGATGGGTGGTTAATCAGTTTTATTCAAATATCATGCATCTGATCCCTCAGTACTAGAAATTGAGCAACATCTTTGGCCTGTACAGAAGCGTATAGTTCTTTCCCCATGTACTAGTTGTATTGTTGTAGGTACAAACAGGTCTGTTTCAGGTGCTGCTAATTCCTGCTCTCTAGGAAGTTTTAAAAATGAGCCACATTCATCTTAGATGACATTGGAACCACAGGGACTTGTAAAAGATCATCTAGTCTAGATCTGCAGCAGAGTCATTTGGCAAGCCGAGTAAAATATAGATTCCCTGGTCCCACTCCAGAGAATCTGATTTAGTGTTTGGAGTGCAGCCCAGAGAGTTCCCAGACAGTTGATGGGTTTGGAACTAGTCTCTTTCATGTTATAGATGAGAAAAGTGAGAACTGAGAAGTAAAGTGAATGACCCTATGTCATTGAGTAAGTTGTGCAGTTGGTCAGACTTCTTTTTATAAATACCTGAAGTGATAGTGTAGGTATTCATGCTTGCACCTTGTACTGACCTAGGTAGAAATCCGTCACTTAGTCTCTGTGAGTTGGGCATCAGAAATGAAAACTACTTTTATACCTCACTAAAATTATCAAAATATGACTTATTTCCCAGGTGTTATTTCCAATTTTGTCAGTTATGTGTGTAAAGTTGCCACAGGAAGATATGGACCATCACTTGGTGCAGTAAGTATTTCTAATGTAAATTTTCTTAATTTAGTTTTTATGCATTTTGACATAATATTAGTCTTACAGAAAAGTCACATAATTATCACAATGACTTCTATGTACCCTTTACCCTACTGTTAAGTACAGAATCACAGTACAGTTATCAAAGCCAACAAATTAACATTTGTAACAGTACTAATTACATTAATGCTAATCTGTATCTAATTTAGAATTCATACATCTGTAGAGCCTTGTAAACTTCAGGCTAGCTTTTGACTGTTGGTCATTTATATATACTTACTGGAAGAGTACAAATCAAGTAGAGTAGTCAGAACATTGGGTGTCCAGTCTCCAGAAACCAAAGAGCCTAATCTAGCACTGGAAAATTGAAAATAATTACAAATTTGATTCTGGTATTCTGTCCTTCTGTTTAGTCCCTATTTGAGTGTCTGCTACACAGATTAGACTAGTAGGCACTGTACTAGAGACTGGGGATATAGCCGGTGAGCACGATGTTCACAGTTCCTGTCTTTAGGAGTTATGTTCTGGATGCTTAAAAACAAAAACACAAAAAAAGCACAAATGTGTTTTCTTTTGAGTTTAATGGCAGATTTCTAGGCACATGGAAATCTTTGCATAACATTTCTCTAAAGACTACACATTCATTTTGTACATATTTAAATGCAAATCACTTAAATACATTCAAATAGGGGTTTCATATTTGAAGAAATTTCTTGAAGGTTCATTTTTAGAAAAAGAATTCTAATGTTATCATCCCGTAATGTGTGTGTTCCTCAGATTTGTGTGTACTTAATTTCCTGAGACCTGTATCTTGTCCTATCACCTACTTGATTTCTTAAGCACCTCTTTTTGCCTTTATGGAATGTTTTATATATAAAATTTGGTGCCAGTACAATTTACGTATTTCATACCCTATCCTTTACCTCATTAACCAACAAGCACCTGATATATGAAGGCAACGAAGACAACTGGGATGAAACAGAAAAGGACTTTGACTTTAATTGGAGGAAAAAACATTGTATACATACATAATACACACTAAAAAGGCTGAGTGTTCTTTGTTGTTGTTGTTGTTTAAAGATTTTATTTATTTATTTGACAGAGATCACAAGTAGGTAGAGAGGCAGGCAGAAAGAAAGGAGAAAGCAGGCTCCCGGCTGAGCAGAGAGTCGGATGTGGGGCTTGATCCCAGGACCCTGGGATCATGACCTGAGCCGAAGGCAGCTGCTTAACCGACTGAGCCACCGAGGTGCCCCTTACCTGTGATTTCTAGATCATATTACTGAACCTCTCTGAACTTCAGTTTCTGTATATAAAATGGGAATAACACCTCTTTCAGATCTGCAGTGCATGTGTGCTTAGAAAGCTTAGCATAATAAGGAGCATGTACTAGGAAATGTAGTGGGAGTTCCTGTTTAGTCATCGAAATTCTGTAGAGCCACGCGAGGATAAAATTATTGTCAATCATAATTAAAACAAAATCACGAGGAATAAAATACTATTGGCAAAGTTATGTTAGAAAATAAGAAGTATTGGTCTTACTGGCTTCATTGTAATCCTTTGTTAAAGGGTGAAGGGGACTATTGAAGAATACTTGTCAATTAACAGTGGCATTAGGGAGCAAGAATATTGACTGGATTTTGGTAAGGGTTTTGTTTAGCTAGAGCTCTGTATACTCTGAATCTCACTTAAAAATTGTTTTTTAATAGTTATTGGTAAGAAGCTTTTCTCTATTCTGCTTTTCAGAAGTTTATTGTCTGTGAATGTAGCCCTTAACCTTGAGATGGCACAGATTAATACAATGTTTGTTGTAGGATGAGCCTGGTGGTGGGTATTAAGGAGCGCCTGTATTGCATGGAGCACTGGGTGTTGTACATAAGCAATGAATCTTCGAACACTGCAAAAAATAAAGTTAATTATAACAGGAAAAGTGTTTGTTGTAGGAAAAAGCATTTGTTAAAGTGTTAGAGAAATTTTTTTCACTTGATGTTGTAGTTTATTAATGGGCCAGATTTGCTCACCAACATTATAACTTACTGTAACTTCATTGATTTCAGTATCACTGATTTAATCTGTACATAAAGTAAATTAGCTGCTAAATTAAGAAAGTATCTTTAGTCTCTTCCTACAGGGTTGCAGGTAAAATGGTCACTAGAACTGATTCATTTGGAATTCATTTTGATTCATCTGTAGTGTTTGGAGTGTATCTCTTTGTATGACTTTCTTAGTGGCTGCTCTGGGTATTGCAATATGTTTATATATCACTCACCACAGTCTGTTGTGTGGTGGTTGAATGAAGTGAACCTTACCTCCATTTTCATTCCTGTATCTTCCTCAAATTATAATTATCTTAAATATTTCCTCTGCATACATTTAGAATATTGGCCACTATTCTTACTATATGTGCTTCAGCCACTACGCATCATTTAGAAAATTCCAGCAAAGGAGAAAACTTTCGTATTGATGTGTAATTTTTACTTTTTCCATTGTTCTTCTGCCCTGATGTTTTAAGATTTCTTCCATCTATCATTTTCATTTTATTGAAGGAATTTTCTTTAGCCATTCCTTCAGTAGGTCTGCTAGTGATAAATTCTCTTGGGTTATTCTTTGAGAATGTCTGGCCCTTCCTTTCCGAAGGATATTTTCACTGGATAAAAAATTCCAGGCTGACATTTCTTTCTTTTTTTTTTTTTTTTTAAGATTTTATTTATTTATTTGACAGAGAGAGATCACAAGTAGGCAGAGAGGCAGGCAGGGAGAGAGGAGGAAGCAGGCTCCCTGCTGAGCAGAGATC